>NW_026941990.1:198419-255215 GCF_024139115.2 Armigeres subalbatus
GCCTTATATTTTGTTTGGTATTTTTGCCTTTCTGTATACTAAGTATACGGTAAAGGCTATATGATCGCCCAAAACAAACTTTTTATAGAAGGCCATAGACCCATAGTGTTATATACCGATCGACTCAGCTCGACGAATTGAGGTGATGTCTGTGTGTATGTGTGTGTGTGTGTGTGTATGTGTGTTCGTCTGTGCGCACCTACCCAAAAAAATGTCACCTCATTTTCAGGTACTTATCCTTAACATTTACTCGCAACAAGTTGCATTCGACGCAGGACACTCTGTCATTGTTTCCTATTGAAAATTGGTCAGATCGGACTATGGGCTCAAGTTGGCTTAAAAATCACTTTTATTACAGAAAAAATGTCACTCATTTTTCATGCACTTATCCTTAACTCGATTTACTCGCAACAAGTTGTATTCGACGCAGGATACTCTTCCATCGTTTCCTATTGAAAATGTCAGATCGGACTATGGGCTCGGAAGTTATGGCCAAAAATACCATTTTTTAAAGAAAAATTGAGAAAAAATGTCACTCAGTGTTTTCAGGCACATATCCTTAACCGATTTATCGCAACAAATTGCATTCGACGCAAGATACTCTCACCATTGCTTCCTATTGAAAATTGGGCAGATCGGACTATGGGCTGAAGAGTAATGGCCAAATATTATTCTTATATTTCACGAGAAAGGCACCATTACCGCTAGGTGGATTAATCAGGTTTTTTTTATTTTATTAAGGAGACTTGCAGCCCAGGCTGGCTCGCCTCCGATTTTGTTTGGTTTTTCTTGTTGTTTATGTATTAGAATTTCATAAAATGCTGTTCACTTGCTTATATGTGATAAAAAATAATTGTAATGAAATTAAAGTAATTGGCTTTCCTCTGCATTTTCTGTAGTTATCCCCCAAATTGGAACCTTATAAGTTCTCATTAAATTTCCTCAGAACGAATGAGTCCATTCGACTTTCGCATTCTGTATCTAAACCAATAAAGCATGTTTTAGAAAAAATTGATGACGTCTGAAAGAAAATTCTGGGTTCTTCCTTTCCAATCGTTAAATTGAGGATTGGACTTAAAAACTTTGAGGACAATCATCTGTGTTATCCTCAAAAGAACCCTACTACGTTCCATGAGTAGTGGAGAAGAATATGTCTATGAATTATCATAATTTATGAAAGTTTTGATTTAAACGGATGTCGTTGATATAATTTAAACCAATGTGCGTTTAAATCACATTGGGTAACTCTTTGCACGAATAAACTAATTGTATAGTTGAAATATGTTTCCGTTTAGTCATAACGATTGCAGTCAAGACATACTATCATGCTCTGAAATAATGTGTTCGAACAAAAAATTAATGCTCAAATGTTCTATCCTCCATTTTCAGTCGAAACTATGCTTTATGATCTCAAATTAATTTCAAGTTGAGATTTTCGTTTTGAAGAAATTCATGAATAATGCTTGAAATGTTTTTATTATGTTCTATATGAGACTTCCAGCCTAAGGCTGGCTGTCTCTGTCTTGAAATCTCTAACTTCAAGCTTCTACATAATTGATTAAGTGCAATTTGTATACAAATATTTTATTTTTATTTTTATATTTTGTTTGTTTTTTTCTTGTTGTTTATGTATTAGAATTTAATAAAATGCTGTTCATACTTGCTTATATGTAATTAAAATAATTGTAATGAAATTAAAGTAATTGGCTTTCCTCTGCATTTTCTGTAGTTATCCTCCAAATTGGAACCTTATAAGTGCTCATTAAATTTCCTCAGAACGAAAGAGTCCATTCGACTTTCGCATTCTGTACTAAACCAATAAAGCATGTTTAAGAAAATTGATGGCGTCGTATGAAAATTCTGGTTCTTCCTTTCCAATCGTTAATGAATTGGACTTAAAGAAAATTTGCAGGACAAGATCTGTAGTTATCCTCAAAAGAACCCTACTACGTTCAACATGAGTATGTGGGGGAAGAATATGTCATGAATTATCATAATTTATGAAAGTTTTGATAAACGGATGTCGTTGATACAATTTTAAACAATGCGTTTAAATCACATTGGGTAACTCTTTAGAATAAACTAATTGTAGTTGAAATATGTTTCCGTTTAGTCATAACGATTGCAGTCAAGACATACATCATGCTCTTTGAATAATGTGTTCGGACAAAAAATTAATGCTTCAATGTTCTATCCTCCAACGTATTTCGGAGTCGAAACTATGCTTTTATGATCTCAAATTAATTTCAAGGGCTTGAGGGCTTTTCGTTTTGAAGAAATTGCGAATAATGCTTGAAATGTTTTTATTATGTCCTCATTATGAGACTTCCAGCCTAAGGCTGGCTGTCTCTCGCTTGAAATGCTCTAACCTTCAAAGCTTCTACACATTATGTCGCAATTTGTATACAAATATTTTTATTTTTTATTTTTATATTTTGTTTGGTTTTTTCTTGTTATTTGTGCATTAGAATTTAAAAAATGCTGTTCATGCTTATTTATGTGATTAAACAATAATTAAGAAATTAAAGTAATTTTTCCTCTGTATTTTCTGTAGTTATCTCCAAATTGGAACCTTATAAGTGCTCATAAAATTTCCTCAGAACGAATGAGTCATTCGACTTTGCATTCTGTATCTAAACCAATAAAGCATGTTTAAGAAAAAATTGATGACGTCTGAAAGAAAATTCTGGGTTCTTCCTTTTCCAATCGTTAAATTGAGGATTGGACTTTAAAAACTTTGGAGGACAATCATCTGTAGTTATCCTCCAAAGAACCCTACAGTTCAAATGAGTATGTGGGAGAAGAATATGTCTATGCGAATTATCATAATTTATGAAAGTTTTGATTTAAATCGGATGATCATTGCTGCTTTAAATTGATTTGATACAAGCAATACAGACATACGGTCATAGTATTTCGAAATAATGTGTTCCGGACAAAAATTAATGCTTCAAAAGTTCTATCCTCCAACGTATTTCGAGTCGAAACTATTTTTATGATCTCAAATTAATTTCTAAGGGCTTGAGGATGCTTTTCGTTTGAAGAAATTGGAATAATGCTTGAAATGTTTTATTATGTCTCATTAGCGGAGACTTCCAGCTAAGGCTGGCTCGTCCTGTGCTTGAAATCTCTAACTTCAAGCTTCTACATACATTATGTGCAATTTGTATACAATATTTATTTTTATTTTATATTTTGTTTGTTTTTTCTTGTTATTTGGCATTAGAATTTAAAAATGCTGTTCATGCTTGCTTATATGTGATTTCATAGTAATGAAATTTAAAGTAATTGGCTTTCCTCTGCATTTTCTGTAGTTATCCTCCAAATTGGCCTTATAGTGCTCATAAAATTTCTCAGAAACGAATGAGTCCATTCGACTTTCTGCATTCTGTATCTAAACCAATAAAAGCATGTTTTAAGAAAAATTGATGACGTCGTAGAAAAAATTCTGGGTTCTTCCTTTTCCAATCGTTAAATTGAGGATTGACTTTAAAAAACTTTGGAGGACAATCATCTGTAGTTATCTCCAAAAGAACCCCCACGTCAAATGAGTATGTGGGGAGAAGAATATGTCTATGCGAATTATCATAATTTATGAAAGTTTTGATTTAAACGGATGTCGTTGAAAATTTAAACCAATGTGCGTTTAAATCACATTGGGTAAACTCTTGCAATGAATAAACTAATTTATAGTTGAAATATGTTTCCGTTTAGTCATAACGATTTAGTCAAGACATACTATCATGCTCTTGAAATAATGTGTTCAGCAAAAATTAATGTCCAAATGTTCTATCCTATTTTCAGTCAAATCATGCTTTTATGATCTCAAATATTTCAAGGGCTTGAGATGCTTTTCGTTTTGAAGAAAATTCGAATAATGCTTGAATATGTTTTTATTAACCTCATTAAGAGACTTGAGCCTAAGGTCTGGCTTCGTCTCATTGAAATGCTCTAACTCAAAGCTTCTCAACATTATAGCAAGTAATTTGTATACAAATATTTTATTTTTATTTTATATTTTGTTTGGTTTTTTCTTGTTGTTTATGTATTAGAATTTCATTAAAATGCTGTTCATACTTGCTTATATGTAATTAAAAAATGTAATGAAATTAAATAATTGGCTTTCCTCTGCATTTTCGTGTTATCCTCCAAATTGGAACCTTATAGTGCTCATGAATTTCTCAGAACGAATGAGTCTATCTGACTTTCGCATTCTGTATCTAAACCAATAAAGCATGTTTTAAGAAAAAATTGATGGAAGTTGATAGAAAATTCTGGGTTCTTCCTTTTCCAATCGTTAAATTGAGGATTGGACTCTAAAGAAAATTTCTCAGGACAAGCATCTGTAGTTATCCTCCAAAAGAACCCTACTACGTTCAACATGAGTATGTGGGAGAAGAATATTCTATCGAATTATCATAATTTATGAAAGTTTGATTTAAACGGATGTCGTTGATATAATTTAAACCAAAATGCTTTAAATGACATTGGGTAACTCTTTGCACGAATAAACCTAATTGTATGTTGAAATGTTTCCGTTTGTATAATGTATTGCAGTCAAGACATATATCATGTCTTGAAATAATGTGTCTGAACAAAAAAAATAATGCTTCAAATGTTCTATCCTCCAACTATTTTGAGTCGAAACTATGCTTTTATGATCTCAAATTAATCTTAAGGAAATCTTGAGGATGATGCTTCGTTTTAATGAAATTACGAATATCAGCTTGAAATGCTCTTTCCTTCAAAGCTTGGTAATGTATATACATTATGCGCTAATTTGTATACAAATGTTTTTATTTTTTTATTTTTTATTTTTGTTTGTTTTTTTTCTTATTTGTGATTAGAATTTAAAAAAAATGCTGTTCAGTTGTTATATGTGATTAAACATAATTGTAATGAAATTAAAGTAATTGGCTTTCTCTGCATTTTCTGTAGTTATCCTCCAAATTGAACCTTATAAGTGCTCATTAAATTTCTCAGAACGAATGAGTCCATTCGAGTTTCGCATTCTGATCTATGGAAATAAAACATGTTTTAAGAAAAATGATGACATCCAGAAAAATTCTGGTTCTTCCTTTTCCAATCGTTAAATTGAGGATTGGATCAAAGAAAATTTGGACAAGATCTGTAGTTATCCTCCAAAAGAACCCTACTACGTTCAACATGAGTAAAAGAATATGTCTATGCGAATTATCATAATTTATGAAAGTTTTGATTTAAAGGATGTGTTTTATAACTTTAAACCAATGTGCTTTAACTCACATTGGGAATCTTTGCAACAACAAATAATTGATAGTTGTATGTTTCCGTTTAGTCATAATCGATTGCAGTCACATACTATAGCTCTCTTGAAATAAAGTTTCGAACAAAAATTAATGCTTTCAAATGTTCTATCCTCCAACGTATAGTCGAGGTCGTAACTATGCTTTTCTGATCTTAAATTAATCTCAATGGCTTGAGGATGCTTTTCGTTTCATAAAATGCGAATAATGCTGGAAATGTTCCATCTCTCCAAAGTGTTTTAGAGTCCTGATTATGCTTTTTAATGACCTCAAAAACTCAAGGGCTTGAGGATGCTTGTTGGTATAAATATTGCGAATATGCTTCAAATGTTCTATCCTCCAAAGTATTTCGGAGTCGAAACTATGCTTTTATGATCTCAAATTAATTTCCGGCTTGAGGATGCTTTTCGTTTTGAAGAAATTGCGAATAATGTAAATGTTTTTTATTATACTCAAGAGACTTCCAGCCTAAGGCTGGCTCGTCTCGTGCTTGAAATGCTCTAACCTTCAAAGCTTCTACATACATAGTGCAATTTGTATACAAAATTTTTATTTTTTTATTTTATATTTTGTTTGGTTTTCTTTGTTGTGTATGTATTAGAATTTCATTGATTGTCTATACTTGCTTATATGTGATTAAAATAATTGTAATGAAATTAAAGTAATTGGCTTTCCTCTGCATTTTCTGTAGTTATCCTCCAAATTGGAACCTTATAAGTGCTCATTAAATTTCCTCAGAACGAATGAGTTCATTCGACTTTCGCATTCTGTATCTAAACCAATAAAGCAGGTTTAGAAAAAATTGATGACGTTCAAAGAAAATTCTGGGTTCTTCCTTCCAATCGCGAATTGAGGATTGATCAAAGAAAATTTGCAGGACAAGCATCTGTAGTTATCCTCCAAAAGAACCTACTACGTTCAACATGAGTATGTGGGGAAGAATATGTCTATGGAATTATCATAATTTAGAAAGTTTTGATTTAAACGGATGTCGTTGATACAATTTAAACCAATGTGCGTTTAAATCACATTGCAACTTTGCACGAATAAACTAATTGTATAGTTGAAAATAGTTTGCCTTAGTCATAACGATTGCAGTCAAGACATACCATCATGCTCTTGAAATAATGTGTTCCGAACAAAAAATTAATGCTTCAAATGTTCTATCCTCCAACGTATATCGGAGTCGAAACTATGCTTTTCTGATCTTAAATTAACTTCAATGGCTTGAGGATGCTTTTCGTTTCATAAAAATGCGAATAATGCTGGAAATGTTCTATCCTCCAAAGTGTTTTAGAGTCTGATTATCTTTAATGACCTCAAATGAATCTCAAGGCTTGAGGATTACTATTGGTTTATAAATATTGCGAATAAGTGCTTCAAATGTTCTATCTCCAAAGTATTTCGAGTCGAAATCATGCTTTCATGATCTCAAATTAATTTCAAGGCTTGAGGATGCTTTTTCTTTGAAGAAATTGTGAATAATGCTTGAAATGTTTTTATTATAACTTTATTAGGAGACTTCAGCCTAAGGCTTGGCTGTCTCGCTTGAAATGCTCTAACCTTTAAAGCTTCTACATAGCACAGCAATTTGTATACAAATAATTTTATTTTTATTTTATATTTTTTTGGTTTTTTTTCTTGTTGTTTATGTATTAGAATTTCAATAAATGCTGTTCTATACTTGCTTATATGTGATAAAATAGTAATGAAATTAAAGTAATTGGCTTTCCTCTGCATTTTCTGTAGTTATCCTCCAAATTGGAACCTTATAAGTGTCTCATTAAATTTCCTAGAACGAATGAGTCCATTCGACTTTCTCTCTGTATCTAAACCAATAACATGTTTTAAGAAAAAAATGATGACGTCTGAAAGAAAATTCTGGGGTCTTTCTTTTCCAATCGTTAAATTGAGGATTGGATTAAAGAAAATTTGCAGGACAAGCATCTGTAGTCTCCAAAAGAACCCTACTAGTCAACATGAGTGTGGGGAAGAATATGTCTATGAATTATCATAATTTATGAAAGTTTTGATTTAAACGGATGTCTTTGATACAATTTTAAACAATGCGTTTAAATCACATTTGAACTCTTAACGAATGAACCAATTGTATAGTTGAAATGTTTCCGTTTAGTCAACGATTGCAGTCAAGACATACTATTATGCTCTTTGAAATAAAGCCTGAACAAAAAATTAATGCTTCAAATGTTCTATCCTCCAAAGTATTTTGACAGTCGAAACTATGCTTTTTGGCCTTAATTAAATCTCAAAGGTTCGAGGATGCTTTTCTTTTCATTAAAATTGGAATAGCTTCAAATATTCTATCCTTTGAAGAATTCGAATCGATACAATGCTTTTGTGCCCGCAAATGAATCTCACAAGTTCAAGAAGCTTTTCTGTTTATTAAAATTGCGAATAGGGCTTTAAATTTGAAGTAGATTCTTCAATGACTTGCAAAGAATTTCACTTTGCTGAAGCAGAAAAATTCTCTTGAAATGTAGTAATTCATTGGATTATTTCAACAGTTTTGTTTGTCGTTTTTGATTAGTTACACATGAAGAGCGGTGTTATATATTACATCAAGTTATAGGCATAATGAAATATAAGAAGATCTAAACCATTGATCACCAGGTTTTGTCTGACTTTATGATTCTCCAGAGCTCATTCTGAGCAGTACCAATTTTTCATGGTAGTATATATCACTTTGAGAGAAGATAGATTGGATTAGTAGCCCAGCTTTGTGAAAGTACCGATACTCTATCTGCCATCTGTCTATCTGTTTTTATTCTTGGTACTTCATCATTCAGTTATTAAATGCTTCGAATGTGTTCTGAGTTGAATCAATGTGTCCAAAAAGGCTGCATCCCCTATAAAATCCGTAGTTATCCTCCAAATTGGAACCAGAAGTGCGTAGTAATTTCCTTATATCTTGGTCGATGCTTTAATTTTATTATTGAATATAATTTTATATGTTGTATCAAATGTTTTTATGTCGTTTGAAGAAAAATTTACGATCTTTCATTTGCCATCATTAGATTTCAAGATTTTGACCGGAACCCTTGAGGATAACGATCGTAGTTATCCTCCAAATGGGCCATGACGGTGGACGTCTATATGGGGAAAAGCGTTTTCAACTGTATTCGCAATTTCATAAATCCTAAAATATTTTGATGGCGTTTGAAAGAAAAATTTATAATCTTTCTTTTGCCATCATCAGATTATACGATTTTGACTCGGAACCCTTGAGGATAACGATCTGGTTATCCTCCAAAAGAACCTTCTAAATTCCCATTTATTTTTGGGGATATTTGGAGGATAATCTACAACCATTCTCTGTATTACAGCTGACCTGGCAATAATAGTAAAGTAATCGTGGGCGTCAATCATGCTCTGCTCATGCTATAATCTTTTGGCCCGAACTACAAACACCGCAAACGGATTCAAAATTTATCAAAGGTTAATTTTTATAACACTTCAAAGTTCAACTTTGAAAAACCAATTCAACTTGCCCGGTGTACCTTAGCGGAAAAATCTTGCTGTGACATCAAACTCAAAACTATTCCTGCTGTCGATGGAGAGCAAATTAAAAAATAATTTTGATATTTCGCCTATTTTTCATTTGAAAACTATTTTCAGATTTTCCAGGAACTGCTTTCAAGATTCGAGAAATCTTTGGTATTACTTCAAGAATTGCTCTTTGGATTTACCAAGGAAAATTGTTTGTATATATACATGAGAATCTCTTCAGAGTTTTTCACGGAAGTTGTTCAAATCACAACAGGAAAATATTCGGAATATCCACGAAAAGTTCCTATTGAGTTTTGTTGAGTAATTTGAAATTCACACAGAAAATTGTGACTGCTAGAAAAATAGTTCATAGCCAATTTAAAAACAACGGAAAAATGCTCGGAATTAATGATGATTTTTTTTAAATTCTTCAAAAATTCTTTCTATTTTCGAATAGAAACTCTTGGGAAATTCCATTGCGAAAGTGACAGACGGCTGAACTGTTAATTTGTCCGAAAGACGTTTGCCCTAAAGGTCATCTGGCGAAACTATCGTTGGCCGAAAATGCCATTTAATAGAAATAGTTTTTTGACATAATGGGCCATTTTCCAAACATATCATTTGTCCAACAGGTCTTACGGCCAAATTCAATGATTGAACCTCGTATTGAACATATGGTCAGAAATGGCACTTATTTGACGAAATGGCCTTTTGTCAATTGACCATTGAATAAAGTTCGAGTCTCTCTATTTTTAAGTCGATACTGGCCTTTGGGCCAAAAGCCATCTAGCCAGGTATTATTTAGCTAAAACCAAACGTTTCACGGAAACTGTTAGCAGGTCAAAACTGGTTTGACCGAAGATATATTTGGCTGAAAGGGAAAAATTTCTTGGACTTGTAAAAAGTTGTTTACCCTAACAGGTCTGTTGACGAGAACTACTACGACTGGGATTCTACAAGCTACGAGCGTTCGATTACTTGGGCTATATTATTACGCTTCCAGTTAGGCTTTTCGTCAACATGCTTAATATCACGTTGTGGTAACGTAAGTATTCGGGAGAGTGTATAATCCCACATTCCTCTATCTCCAAAATAATCTATACCATTCAATATTTTTTACATAATGCAAACTTTGTTTTCAATTAACTAATATTTACAATAAATCATTCACATTTTTCCAACAAACAGTTTATATACTAATCAAGCTACTATTTTAATTTCATTTTTCAACTTCTTTTATCATTTTATATACATTCAAGATATGTTAGTGTACTGGATCATTTTTAGTTTTCTTTATTTTTTAATCTTTTTTTACTAAATATCCTGTCAGACTTCTGTATTTAGATTTGCTAATTCTAGCTGAACGTCGCAAGGCTTGAGTGGCTACTAATGTAGGTCGTTTCTTGATCGTTTTACTTTTCGCTTCTTGTTTTGTATCGTTGGGACACCCGTTTTTGTCCTGTTTCATCGGTGCTTGTTTTAAAACGAACGGTTTTTTGGTACGAGCTTTCAGCTGGTTTTATGAGCTTTACGATAGTCACCATCTATGTTTATTAAATATAAGAATTAGTCATTTTTTATAATAATTGCTTCTGTGCTGAAAGCTCACGTTTATTTGTACGTAAATTATTGCTATTATTTTTCCATTCGGGATGCGTTTTTAAGTTATTTAAATCACTAAAACTTGTTTGTATTTTCTAAACCCTGTGAATTCTGAGCGGAGTGAATGAAAAATACGTTCATTGGGGATATATTATCTTCTGTCGTGGCGTTTGATGGTGGTAAATAAAAATTTATTTATTTCATGGTCGATCTCATAATGATGAACAGGAAGCCTCTTTTTATTAGTTTCTCCAGCTTTTGTGGTTTGTACGCCTACGTTCTACTTTAAACCGTTACTGGCTGGGAATGGTATGAAGGAAATTTCGATTATATATTCAATGTTTCGAAATTCCCAATATGTCTTGAAGTGAAACTGTCTGCAAATGGAAGGCCATTATCACTAACGATTGATGTTGCAAATCCAAATATAGTGAAAAAGTTATCCAGTTCATGCGCGATCGTTTCTACGTTAGTTTTAGTCATTCGGCGAATTTTGATCCATCTTGAATATGCATGCATATACAGTATCCCCGCTGATCCGACAAATGTGTGGCCGGACTATCGGGTTTCTCTCGTTAATCCGACTGTCAAATCCATACAAATGAACCAAAACAAAATCACAGCACAAATTTGAAAAACTGACAGCATAATGTGTTTAAATGAGGTATACTTTAATCGGAAAATTCGAATAGAATCCGGATCAACGAGTCGTCGGACTAGCGAGGTCCGGATAAGCGGGGATACTGTATAAGGAAAGTACGATTAATTTACTGGAAAAAATCAATTGTATTCGTTCAAATGGTTGAGATGTTTTGGGCCACTTCCATATACCTCGGTGTTCTATCAGTCCCTAATATTACCGTTTGAGACTGTACATAGTTTTCTATGTCCGTACACATATTCCGTTCAGTATAACATTTCGCACAATTTGTTTCATTTTGTGAACCCGATGATTAGCATCAGAAGTAATTCAAGAGACGGTAATCAAGAGTATTGGGAATGAAATCCGTTCTCAAATATAAGACATCCTGATTCAATGTCAAGTTATGATCTTTTGCATAAAATGTTTTAAAGTTTGTCTTTTACACTTGGTTTGGACCATCCATTTTACGAAAGTTAAATATTTAGATAAAACTGGATCTCTAATGAGTTTTCTTCGGATTATCTGGGATTAAGGTTAACTTTGTGATATCAACCAGATAATTTAATTGACTAAATGAACTGCATGACTTTCTTCTAGGTCGGCAGGTATTCATATCTGATCAAAGGTATCTTGATAAGCAATCTGCTGCATAATTTCTTTACTGCCATGTGAAAATTCTAAAATCAAAAAATAGAGAGTCGTAGAAAATATCTCTTATTGATAGTCTATTAGCAATCACGGATGGTCCTCCTTTGTTAAATATACCTCATAAGGTTTCAGTGATCCGTAATTATAGTTTACTTTTGTCCTAGTACGTATTTATATAAATTTTTCCATTGCAAATACAATCGCCAACGCCTCTCTATGAAGTATTGGTACTTTTTCAAGCATTTGATAATCGACGTGATACAAAAATACAGGGGTTTCTCCTCATTGTTCAGTAATGCGCTCAATATACCTGGATGCCATCATCACTTGCACTGCATGTTACAGTGATAGGCTTTAAGGTGATTATAAATCGCCATGTGGTGAAATTCAAATTCACCACACGGTTTCTACTTATTATCAAAGTTCAAAGTTACCAGCGTAATATTTTTTGTACAATGCTGAAATTAAAGTCGATTGCCTAAGCATGAATCAAACGATCTACAGGATGTTGTATTCCATGGGCGTTGTTGTCCTCTCAATTGTTGCCTGAAAATCACGTAAAAAGACGGGTTTCCAAGATGCTCGATTTGTGGCTTAGAATTGTATACCTTTCAAGGATCGAAATGCTTGAGGATTTTGCACAACAAATGGCATTTTTGCTCTTTCAAAAAGCTTTTCTACAATTCGCATCCAGAACCATTGTGTTCTTTGACTAACAAATTGTACAGTGAGAAAGAACTAAAGCAATTTGGGAACAAATTTTTATATAAAACGTTATCAAAATGCCTGCGAAATGCTTTCAGTTGTGTTTTGTTTTCTGGCTCTGGCAGCTTAATCAGCTTACCTTCTCCGGATCTGGCACACTCCTGCCTCCAGGAATAGGTTGACCCAAATATTCACTTGGGAAACAAGAGCCATCCATTTCTCGGCAGTTGCTTTTTACTGCTGTATTCTTTCAGCCTCCCTCAAGACGACATTTATGTGTTCAAAAGCCTCGTCCGTTTAGCCCAGATTAATATCATCGATGTAAGTCTGAAATATTAGGATCTTACAAATTTTGGTCCATAACCACTGGAAAAGGTGTTGCTGGTTTAACTCGAATGGACCCATCTACGCGCATACAAACCTTTATGAGGTTTATACATTATCAATCTTCTTTCGCAGCTTCGATACAACAAGTTGCTGATAAGCTCCTGGCCAAAGATAAGAGAATCTTTTAGCTCCGCTCTTATTCGTTTTATCACACTCACGTATAATCGGAAGGGTGTGAGTGTGATAATGTGAGGGTTTACTGATTTTCGAACCATCCATCAAATTCACGTCCTTTTATTAGGATTTCCACTACGATCATATATCGGAGAAGCCCATTCATGCATCTCTACTTTCTCAAAAGAATCTTTTGCATCTAATTCATCTAAATGAG
The DNA here is from genome assembly GCF_024139115.2 of Armigeres subalbatus. Taxonomy (NCBI): domain Eukaryota; kingdom Metazoa; phylum Arthropoda; class Insecta; order Diptera; family Culicidae; genus Armigeres; species Armigeres subalbatus. The sequence goes on from NW_026941990.1 coordinate 211,528, forward strand.
ATAGCATGAAACCCTCTGTGTTTAAAAGCAGCAGTATGGTTTATGAACAAATGGCTTAGCAAGATCATCGATTCTAATATCCACTACAAAGCATGTTTTTGTATCGAGTTCGCGTTAGATCATCATCACTTACAGATTCAAATTCTGTTTTTTGATTTTTTTACGGTACTCTTCACCTAGATTATCTCTAGAAATTTCACGCACAGAATTTATAAAGTAAAACATCTCCAGTGTGGCCAGATTACGCTCAACTAAAACTTCCTATAAATCAGAGACCGATAGCGGAGTGAAAAACTGTCGAAATGGCACGACGAAAATGCATGAAATCGTAAAGATGATACTGAGCACTTGAACTTTTTGCTTGCTTCTTATGGGTGCAAAAAGTAAACAATCGAAAAAATGGAACGCTTTTGATTCAGTCTGATTGGAAACAAGATGGCGTCTTCGCCGATTTTATTCTAGTATTCTAACTCAACCAATCTCTGCCTAATAAGAGATAATTTTTCGAGAACTTTATTACCAAGAGATATAGAGCCCAGATTTTCTCACATACTTTCACTCGCACTCTAATTTTAACACGTTTTAGCTCTTCCAGAGATAACAAAAAGCTGAGTTGATCAAATGCTCCGGCATGTACCGGTGTCCTAATCTCATCAACAAGTTTCTTCCATCTACGCTCAGTTCATACAAAGCCGGTTTGGAATTATTTGGCTTCAATTAATACATTGTTCGTCCAATTTATCCTGCCTTCTTCTCGGGTATCAGCTCATCAACCGAATGGATCTTCGCAAGAATCCGTATCTTCATCTTCCAGACTCATTTTCAGCTCTTCCATCGTCGCCGATAACGGATTTATCCGACTCCTCAAAGCCTCTTCCTACCTGTATTTCCCTTCGGCTGTTGGTACCTAAAAGTCGAGGCTTTTTAGCTTTCGAGCAATGTTTTTTTTTTTTTTAGCAGGAGAATGCATTTACACACTAACCCAGTCACGTGCATTGCTAGCACAACTACCACACAAGTGTACTAGTGATCGGACTCGAACCATACCGAGTAATACTGTAAACCCCTTGGCTCCACCATCATTTCCCAGAGATCACCTCTCAGTACTACTTGGGTGGGATGGCAGCAACATGTACTGCTCGTTCTCGCTCACACACAGGCATCCCGTCCGTGCGGACTGACTTGGGTGCTCGAACTCTATCGCACCTCAACACACCCCACATCACTCTGTTGCACCTCTGTCATGCCGTGCGGGTCCTAACTTGTGCGCCACCCTTCTCATACCATGTGGGTCTAACGCTATATGCCCACCCAAACCCTTTGATTCATGTCAACAACTCCATGCTTGCTACTTTAAGCCCTATGGGTCTGACTTGTGTGCCACCCTCTTCATGCCGTGGGACTAATTCTATGCCCACCTTTCATCGTAATGACAGAGTCATGTTTACGCTCTTTTCATTTGGTTGTAGCGCATCCTACTCAGTCAGTTCGACCTAACACTCCCTCTGGCATCCCTGTTGGGACTCTTCAGGGTTCCCCGCTTCCACGCTATCCATGTAAGTCGACCCACATCATTCATGCCATATGAGACTAGCTCCACTTGACTCAACTCATTCCTTTTCGTACCAGTGTGAGACCTGACTAGTGGACCCGACATCCCTCTGCACGCAAGTGGGTATCAGTAGCCGGTGAACCAACATTCCTACGCTACTCCCCAGCGCGGCGTGTGCAGTCATACATACACCTATTCATTACCTCCTCCGCCAGCTTCAGGTGTGGATCTCAGTTGCCACCCTGTGCCATTACCTCTGTATAGGAGACTCATCTACACACTTCTTCCCCGCGTTCGAGCACTCGCTCTAACTTCACAATCACAAGTTAGTCATGTTGTCGATTGTCGTTCGGCCGCCTGATTCTCTGCAAAGCCGGGGCAGATCTGAGTGGTTGCAGTCGAGACGCAGTTCCACTTCTCCACCGCTTGTACATCCTTGGATAAGACGTTACCGAGGTGTGTCCCGGCCTGCAAGTCTGTAGCATTGCTCTTCTTTCGACGTCGAAACGAGGATCATACGAACAGTATGTGCTCCTACAGTTTCTGTCAACACCTGGGCGATCAGGGCAACGGAGAACTCGCGACCCAAACCTGGTGGTGTACTGTCGGAACACCATGGCCTGCAGGAATTGTGTCAGATGGTAGCGACTCTCCCATGGTCTCCCACCCAGCTTGATATGTTAGGAAGCTTCAGCCGGTGGTCACACCTACCTTCAGGAGTTATCCCACTCGCGCCCATCTGGCAACCGAAGTCACCCGTACATTGCCATGCGGGCCCTCTGGTGCCACGTAGGTCCAAACACTCCTGTCTCTTCCGATGACCAGCCGACTGGCATCATTACTCGCTATCACGACAGAATGCGTCGCGCGATAAGTGGGTAGGCCAGATATCACCCTGAGCTTCGGCAGTGCGTGATACTGAAGATGACCTTATGTAGCAGTTATGCACACGGTGTCCGAACTGACTTTATAATTCCGCGTGACTCGAAATCTCGCTTTGCGATTGGCCCGCCAGCGCACCTGCAAGCCAATCTACCTTGCTAACGAACCTCTTCCCCTAGATGAACTCGTGTGGCCCAATATAGTTTACTGACGACTTAGCTTCGAGCATTTTTACGCGCCTCCAGTGCCGCTATTTCAATGGTTTCGCCTTTCTCCAGGTTTAGCCAGATTTAAATTTGCCAGTCTGCATCTGCAACTGCAGACTCTCGCTTTATCACTCCGTATACCGGCAACGAACACCAGATTTTAACAAAGTAGCTTCAGTCTCGCACCAACACTCAGTAATTTACAATATTCTCAAACTCATTGCAAAGTCATCAAGAGATTCACCTTCTTCTTGTTTTCTTGTAATCAATCGATGTCGTTCAGCAAACACGTTTTGTTCTCCTCGTGTGGATCTGAATTGCTCACTTCATTTCAGCGAACGTTTTAGTTAACAATTTTGTCAGTTAAAGCTACCAATAATACGGTTGCAGATCTCTTTGTCCCCACTAGTTGATGAACTCAACGCCTTTCATCCTCTGGAGTTCTGTTCAACGCTTGAAAAGATTTCCACAGTCTGTAGAAAGGCAGATTAACATTTAAACCTGCTACTACACGGGAATTTCCTTTTGTTCTTTGTCCATGGACCCTACAATCACTTTATTAATAATTTCTTCTGCCTTAATGTATAGATTATATACGTTCGAGTTATCGAATTAAATGTGATAACCAGTGACAGTCAGCGCTGCAGAAACACCTGCTGTCTGCTTGCGTTAACAAATAAACCGAATTGGGTCTTCCTTAGCTCGACACTCCGAACAGTACACAAGTGTTTTATTTATCTCTCGCCGGAGCACACTAATCGGTACATTTGGTAGGAGGAATTACAAGTTTATAATAGTGGCGACGAGAGAGAAACATTGGTTACGGTGCGGTAAGGTTAGACAAAGTGATTTTTGCCTCGATTTACGTCTGAGACACTATTCGCCTACCAACTGTGGTTGGGCAGTCGCGTTCCGGAGGAAAGAGGTGTAATTAAAGGCTAATTGGTTGGCGTCTCTCGAGTGGTGGCGAGTTCTTCACAGCCAACGGGCCATTTGGTTTGGGTGGCGTGGTTTTTCCCGCAACAAAAGAAAACATAAAAGCCTCTAATAAAACATTTCTTATCTTCAGGACAGTGCTAGTACTACAATTTGTCTATAAGGTGTTAAGAATATTTCTTCTATTTTAAACAGTTTTTTCATCATTCTGCACGGTGAAAGAATTGATGCGGCAAATTTTAATTCTATTGCGGGTGCATCCCTTCATCAGCACTTCGGACAAGTGACGAAGTTGAACAGCAGCCAAACCATTGGTTCTGCACGATTTTTGTTTCAACTCCGCCTGAAGGTTACTGATGTTTGTTCGTGGGCAATTCAGTGTAAGAGTAGTCGATCAAAGAGGTGGAGTGAAAACATTTTTTGGTTTGTGCCAAGAGTATAATATTGAAATTAATTGAGAAGCAAAATTGCAATACCGAAGTTTTGAAGAGATCGAATTTTTATTATTCGTCATGTTGATTATTGTGATTTCCTTTATCACAAGAAATAAGCGCATAATCCAGTTTAAAAAAAAGTAATTAGTTTCCAGTGCAGTAAAGTGGAATATTGATAGTGGAAATTTGAGTAAATATTTTTTGGTGATTTCATTTTTCCACTTGCTAAAGACAAGTTAAGTTACACAATTGAATGAGAAAAAAACAAATCAAGGTGTTTTAATGTGCATTTAACCTGTTATCTTTAAGGCTATGGCGAGTGTAAGACAGCTTGATTGTAACAAAAGATATAGAACACAATGAAGAAAACAATATCTAACCTTTATTTGAATGTTTGTCAGAGAATGTATTGAATGTGTTGAACCATTTCATTGTTTGCACTTTTTTGTTGAAAACGGCTTGACGTTGACTTTGTATATTGTGTTTTTTGTCCTTTTTCTAAAATTTTATGATATATGTCCTAGCGTGGTAGCTCCCAATATCGATCCCTACCGTAAGGGTCAATCATTCGCTTCTTAGATTAAATGCCATCGTGCCATTTCCGAGTTGAATAAAGTTGAAGAAATGAGAAAAATACCAGATGTTATTTTTGGGTGATTTTTGCTCGATATGGCAGGTAAACTCTTCTCCCAGATGAATTGTTAAAGAAGTTTCCTTATGTTAGTTCAAGTTCAAGGAGACTTGACAATGACCATGATCAGTCTACTCCACAGATATAATTTCAGTAAAGGTGAAGCAACCCAACCTGGTATCCGAATGCCGGTGATTGGGACATATTTTCGTTGAAAAGTTCTCGGAAAATTGTGAGTTCGGTGGATCAAAAGGATTACCTTATATTGGATCGAACTTTTGTTGGTCAAGATGGCTTACTTCAACATCGCCTTTTTACTGAAAATAAACTAACATTGGAAACAGGCTGAAGGATTATCGCTGTACGTAGGAAATGGGACTTATCATACAAAAATGATTTGATTAACAATAATGTTGACTTTGTGACTTCACAAAGCTACAAGTATCCATTTTGTGATTCGAATAATGAGATTATAAGCATTAACGCAACTTGATTCCATTCGTAAGTTTAGGCACCGCTGTTCGTCTGCAAGTACACTCATCAACAGAACTAAATTAGATGAGCAATACGTAACTGAACGAAGCATACTGAGAACTCAAAGTAAATTGTCGGACCAGAGACAATGTGGTTCGGACCTTGTATCATCTTCATCGAACCAAAAACAGGAGGTTCTTCAATTCGTACGTTCGAGCCGCCTCATAATTGTTACTCGCAACACCAGCCGAGCCTGTGCCGAGTCTGGCATTCTGCCTTTTTGCCACCGTGCTCGTTCGCCGCAGCCACTGCTGGAGAATACAAGATCCCTCTCCTAGCTGAAGGAGGCCGGAATCGACACACTACGGCCTGCGGCAAATATAAATAGTTTGCAATTTCCGCAGAGGTGACAAATCCGTGGCTCTTAGAAGGTTGGTGGTTGAGCCACAGATATTTCCACAACTATGAACCCAGGTTTACGGATGGGTGGATTCGGCACTGGGACCGGTTTCACTATCTCGGACCACCTCCCAGACATGTGCTGCATTTTTTCGGCTGAATCAGCCACGGCGCCGTCATCTACCCGTCCAGGAAACCCATCCTCGTACTTTTAGACTCTGCCAGCGCCATCTCCACATTCCAGAGTGATAAGCCTAAGCACAACAGGATCCAAAGCATCTTAGCTAACATGCTCTCGAACACGACCTTTCCTTGGATCCTGGGGCACTGCAGAGTGCCTGCCGAAGTCGGACATCAGGGCTAACATTTCACGACATCCGTCCCGTTTGGTGATGTCAAAACCTGCATGAAGAAAATCATTTGAGAAAAGTGGGAAAAACTGGACAACTGCATCCGTTTACCTCCGAAAAATTAAGGGGACCACATCGGCGTGGACATAGGTTCCCTATTTTAAAGAACAGCAGATCATCTCCCGGCTCTGAATCGGAAACAGGCGGAAACCCTTTCTGTATTATCTGCAATGTCTGTGACGTTAGCAACTACACTGGATTTTGTTTTTACGCGATTTACATTTTCTCAATTTTCCGCTCATCCTAAATGTTTAACGCATATTAATTATCATGTGATTTTTCTTCGATTTATTCTGGATTTTTTGAAACATGTTGCGAAGAGTTTGGTGGTAAATTGAAGTCATACGATCAAAAATACGAGCGTAAAAAAATCGTGTAAAAACAAAATCCTGTGTATGTGAAGCATTTTGTCAGCGAATGCTTGTAAAATCAAGTTCTTCCATTCAAGTGTCCAAGTTCACCTTTGAATTACTTATAAAATCTTTATGAAGCTTGTACAATTATTCCAAAGAATATACATTTAAGCATATTCCAGGTTTACTTCAAGAATAACGAACGAAAAATTCCGGGGTCTTCAGAAAAATTGATTCGATTTTCTTTGGTGTTGTTCTCTCAGGATTCCCTACGTAATGTTTTCAGAAGCAACATTAAGTTAGGATTCTCAGGTTTTCATGATTTTTTCTGCTTCGGTTTTCCTCCAAAGATAACAAATGTAAAAGTCTGTAACATCAATCAAAAGTCTGTATAATGTCTGTAATCTGCATGATGTCTGTATGCAAGACCAAAAGTCTGTACACACTTAAATCATTTCACAGATTTCGGTGAATTTTGCTTCAATTCACCGAAATCTCAACAGCAGAATTGTTCGGTAATTATTTCACCGAATTTTCTGCGATTTTTCCTTTGTTCAACTGTCAAAACCACCGAAAATCTGTAAAAATATTCACCGAACAGTTCTGCTGTTGAGATTTCGGTGAAATTTCACAGAAATCTGCGATTTATTTCAAGTGTGTATAAATACAGACATGTCTGTATATCTGGCATCCCTGGTTCAACGAGCTATATCAAATTTATTATACATTTCCCCAAAATATGCCTACAACACTTCTGCTACAATATTTGATTTTCCGTTTGCATTCGATTAAACATAATCGATTAAGTTTGCAAAAAAAAACATCAAGCATCCCTATTTTTTTTCATGATGACATTTTGAAGTGTTTGTGTAAAACGATCGTCATATTTTGGGTAGTTCGATTTACGTGTGTATCGATCCTTTTGGACGCAAGTTGGCGCCACATGTGGTGTCGCCAAAATTTCGTGAGAGTGAATCATATTGTTAATATAGTATATTTGCATTTGTGGAGGTCAACTGCACCCACCGCTCCGAGAATTCTGACCAATGTGACGTATAAGAAGGTGCTGATTAAGTGAATTCAAGCCTTCTTATATGCCACATTGATCAAAATGCTCGAACGGTGGGTGCAGTTGACCTCCACAAATGTCAAATCAGAGACTAACCCGCAGGCAAGCTGGCGGCCATTACCGCTCGCGGAAAACTGGATAGCAATCCGTATAGTCTATTACCCCCTTAAGTCGGGTGGTTTAATCCCCGGAAATAGGCAATAGGACAGGGCCAAAGGTGCTGGTTGAAAGAGATGGCGCCACAACATTTGTAGTAAAATGAATTTTCTTGTATGGACAAATCACCCGTTCTCACTAACTACGCATCACAGCGATATGTGACCTAGGTAGAAAAGCTTCAATTTTTTTTTCTGATTTTTTATACCCTTATTGCATTTTGCAACTTTAAATAATAAATGAGATCTGATTACTGCTCCATACTAAACTCAAGCGGTTTACTACAAATTTCTTTATGACTGCTCTCCACCTAGAGTGTACAAAAGTAACATTCAAAACTTACGCCATTCAACGACAGTTGTCACTGCTGTATATGCAAAATTACATTGATATAAAAACGAAGCATCGCCACCTCTCGCTTGGTAGTGTCAATATCGCAATTTATACCAGCAGGTGTACAAGTGTTGTTGAAATGATTTGAAAGGGCCTCAAGCGGAATTTCAGCTAGAATGCCACTGGTCTCGTCCTATTAACTTTGATTGAATTGCTAAAATGGTCAAAATATTTGTTTTTTTTTTATGATTTTTGAAATGTTGGACCATAGGGTAACTGTCCTATTTTGGACCCCTAGAGGAAGTGCATCCCAATATATGCTTATATCTATTGAAATACAGGTTCGATATGGGCGGAAATGACACCATTTCAAAGATGAAAGTCTTATTTATGAAATAGAAATTCGAAATGAGCTTCAGTTATTGATAAATCAGTAAAATTTCCCATTTTCTGAAATGAAAATATTCTTTGTTTTGGACAGTGCAACATTTTGGACCTCCAAATGTACACATTTTGGACACCCCCAATTTAGACTCTTTAAAGTCGAATTTCTAATTTACCCTGGTCAATTGAGCCGAAGCTAAGTCTTATCTTTCGATTGGCATGCATCAATGAGAAGATTCCTGCGTTTTAAATTCACAATTTCGACAAAACTTATTGTGTACGTTCTGTGATCGGTTAAGGATAAGTGCATGACTACTAAATGACTACTTTTACTAAAATTTTCTATAAAAAAAAGTTGGACGCCATCATCGACTTTGCGGCATCGACATTCATTCGACATCGAAGCATAATATCAGCAAGGACCTCAAGAGGAGCTTGCAGAAACTTCGAAAGTCGATGCTGGACGCCAAGCTGGAGAGGGCGGTCGGGACGGCCAAGTGTAAACCCGTGAAATCGGTGGAGTCGAGGTCTACCCAGACTGAGGCCCAAGGATTCGCGGGCTCGGGCAAGGTCGAATCGACCGAAGGCGTGCCAGCGAAGACGGTGGTGCCAAAGTCTACCCAGACTGAGGCTCAAGTATTTGCGGGTACGTCGGGGGTGACTGCTCCAACGGAGCAGACACAAAAACGGGGGAGACAGTCTCCAGGGGATGAGCTCCCTGGGGGCTGCTCCAAAACGCGGAGGGTTACTACCCCGAACAAGGGTAGTGGGGCTGGGAAGCTGAACTCCGGTCAGGTACCTCCAAAACCGGGGGAGGAAGGACCTGGAAAGGTCCGTCCACTCAGGAAAGACGGTGGTAAGGGGTTACGGTAGGCTGAAAATTCTCAGCCGCACCAGACTAGGGAAAAAGGGGGGGATGACGCCTCCTGGACCCTGGTCAAGAACAAGTGGAAACCGAAGACGTCAAGGGCCGAAAAGAAGGCCCAGGCGAGCAAGAAGTCTAGGGTAGGCGCCAATCGCTCCAGGGGCGATGCCCTAGTCATCACGGCGGACGAGGCTAAGTACTCGGATATCTTGAAGGCGATGAGGAGTGACGTCAAGCTCGGTGAACTCGGCGCCGACGTACGTCGAATAAGACGTACCCGGATGGGCGAGATGATACTCGAGCTGAAGCGGGGCGTCTCGCAAAAGGGCGCCGCCTACAAGAAGTTGGCGGAGGAGGTCCTAGGCGAGACGGTCAAGGTGAGAACACTCACGACGGAGGTGAATCTAAGGGTTAAAGACCTGGACGAGATCACTGAAGTCGAAGAGCTCGTCACGGCACTGCGGCAACAGTGTGAAGTGGAGACGCCCACCACAGCCGTTCGGCTACGGAAAGGTCCGGCAGGGACGCAGGAAGCATTGGTTCGGCTATCTGCAGCAGACGCCTCCAAGGTAGTCAAGTTAGGGAGCGTCAAGGTGGGATGTGCGCATATACGAGCAACCCGAAAATTGCTTCAAGTGCCTGGAACCGGGGCACAAGCAATGGGACTGCAAAGGCCCTGACAGAAGCAATCTCTGCCGACGCTGCGGATTGGAGGGACATAAGGCACAATGCTGCACGAACCCTCCCAATTGTTTGATTTGTTCCAGCAAAGCTGTGAACAGCAAGCACCCCATGGGGGGTTCGATGTGCCCGGCGTTTAAGCGTGCTGCAAAATCAAAATGCAGGTAACGCAGCTGGCTTGCTCGGCCTCGCCCGAGTGTTTGGTGTGCGCAGGTTTAGAGGAAACGGCGGAACACGTGTTGTTCGTGTGCTCACGTTTTCGCGCAATGCGTGACCACATGCTTGCCACATGTGGTCTGGACATTACCCCGGACAACCTAGTTCGGAGGATGTGTAAAGATGAAGTTGGCTGGAACGCCGTTTTATCGGCTATCGCCCAAATCGTCTCGGAGCTACACAGAAGGTGGCGCGTGGACTCAAGGATGGCTAGTTCAGGCGCAAATAAGAGGTGGTCCAAGGGATCGGAGTCGGCTTCATGGGTCATACCGGTGGTCATGCTCTGTGGTCGAACTCGATCCTTTTATCGCGGCGTCTGTCAACCGGGCGGGTTCCGAGCCCGAGGACGGAAAGGGGTCCTCGTCAAGGCTGGGGCAGGCGTAGGCCTCGCGTCGGCAAGTCCCTCTGTGTGCTGGCGAATAGGCCCTATCGCAGAAAGGTCAATTTGGGGTGCACGCGGCATCATCATTCTTGATACCAGTCGTTCAGAGGGAAGCAGGCGCGAAGTCGACCCTTCCCACCTTCCGAGGACATAGGGCATGGTAAGGCCACCTGGAAAGCCGGCAACGCGCTGGCACGATACCATGGTGTTCTTCTAAAAAAGCGAGTTACGATGTTCGGTGCTGCAAGGACACGCAGCTAACCTCGAGGGTGCGTTGTGCACTGGCCCCCCTTTGAAGCATTACTTTCTGGTTGTACCGAAGGGACTATGGGCTTGGCGGCAATGGAAACGGTTTAGCGGGTCGGGATGTAGTCCTGCCTCCCTCGGTGATCCCTAACCCCGCACTTCCTGGTCAACTCAGGATGTCTGTTGAGCAGATTCCCCCTCCATTGTTTAGGAAGAAAAAAAAAAAAAAAAACACACACACACACCCTGTGGGCACCCTCCACAGTAATTGTCCCTTACCGCGTCATGCTGGGCTCTGGCGTGGTGGACCTCTTTTCCCGAGCAACTCGTGGGACCAAAATGGAAAACCAAGACAATTCTTCAACTAGTGGTAGTAGTGTAGGCGACAACCCCTTCGCAAGAGGTGGGTTGTTCAGGTCTCCGCCTAGGAGGCCAGAGGCAATAGTCGGCAGCTCAGTGCGCAGCGGGCTGCGAAATGGTGAGTTGACATCCGGGAAGGGGCGCCTAACATAGCTCTGGTCCTCACAAGTTCCAATACTCACGCTTCCACGGGTCTTCCGATGACAATTGACCACCAGCTAAGGGTTGCGTACTTAGCTGGTAGTGCAGCCTGGGCACTGTTGTCCTTCTGACATCAGCTAGAGTGAGAGGGTGCGTCCTGTGGGGTCTGCCTAGGATGTGGTGGGGTTCGACAGTGGGCTCTGTTGAACTTCTATAAAAAGCTGCATGTGTCCCCAAGCAGGCCCTATCAAAGCGACCGTGTGCCGCTCAAAGCGCACTAGCCTAGTCCTGGTGTTGGGTAGGACTTTAACCCTTTCCTTCCCATGGTAGCTGTAGAGCTCCATCAAATTTTGCACCTTCCTACATTCATCGAATTATTTCAACAACAAAAAGCAGTATTTGGCACAACTTTATGGTTTCATTAGACTGCAAATATAATCAATTTTGTGTAAAAATAGTTAAACTATTGAAAACAATCAAGTAACTATTGATTTACAATCAAAAACTTTTTTTTTCGTTTTCCACTAATTTTAGCTATGCCAAATAACTTTTGTTCTAGCATTTTTTCCATAGATGATTGCTTCCTATTGAAAACTTTGAAAAAAGTCGTGGGAAAGAGAGGGTTAAACAAATTTGACCCGACTGATCGAGCGTCTGTCCACCAAGGAGGTGCGGCTCCAACAGCGTCTGTTCTGGCATCCAGCGGCTGAGTATGAAATGCTATTCCCCGGAAGCTATACCTAAGATGGCAGCCCCATCCCGGTGGATAGGGAACCTTGGGCCAACAACCTACTGTTCCCGAAACATCAATTTGTTCGAGAATCCGATAATGAAAGAATACGGACTGATTTTACGGCGACGACTCTTAGCGCGAAACAACGGACACGAATAGGAACATGGAACGTTTTAACCCTAGCCCAGCAGGGTAAATTGGCACAACTTGCCAATGAGGCACGCCGCATGAAGCTTGAGATCCTGGGACTGAGTGAAGTCCGCTGGCCAAACTTTGGAGAACACAGAACGCCGTCGGGACAAGTTCTGCTATACTCTGGTTTACGAGGTGAACACGCTCCCCGGCAACGCGGAGTTGGCTTCCTACTAAGCGCTCAGGCACACTCTGCGCTTATGAAGTGGGAACCTATAAGTGAAAGGATAATCGTTGCCAGATTTAGAACACGGGTCCGAAACCTTACTATAATCCAATGTTATGCGCCAACCGATGCTGCCGATCTGCAAGACAAAGAGAACTTCTACAGTCAACTCAATGCCGTCGTAGATAGAATTCCGAAGGGTGATATCAAGATCTGTTTGGGCGACTTCAATGCGAAGATCGGATCCGACAACTCGAACCATGAGCGCATTATGGGACGCCATGGTCTCGGAAAAATGAGTGAAAACGGAGAGCTGTTCGCAGAATTTTGTGGTAATAACGACATGGTGATCGGGGATCGCTCTTCCCTCATCGACCGGTTCACAAGGTCACGTGGGTCTCCCGTGACGGCTTTACAGAAAATCAAATCGACCACATCTGCATCAGCCGAAAATGGAAACGGAGCCTTATTGATGTACGGAATAAACGTAGTGCCGATATCGCGTCTGATCATCACCTCCTCATCGGCGAAATACGCCTGCGCATTGCGCGGATTCGTCGGCAGGAACAATCTGGGCGAACTACGCACCCAGAGAAAACAATGGATCACCGAGGAGACCTGGAGGAAGATAGAGGAGCGAAGAGAAGCCAAAGCCGCGATAGAGCGATCGAAACCAGAGGAGCCAAAGTTCTAGTCCGCCAACGATACGCGGCTCTTGAGAAGGAAGTAAAACGCTCATGTCGACGGGACAAGCGAGCGTGGGCAGACTCTCTGGCCGACGAAGGAGAGAGAGCCGCCGCAACCGGGGACATTCGCCTCCTCTACGATATCTCACGACGCTTAAGCGGGGCGAAGATGAATGCAACGATGCCTGTGAAAGACGCGAATGATCAGTTATTGACCGACCCAACTGACCAGCTGAAACGCTGGTTTGAGCACTTCGAACAACTTTTTCAAGTGCCAGCCAGGCCATCACCACCTCGGCATGATCTGCCTAGGATCCGACGTATAACACGCGTCAATACCGAAGCTCCATCACTGCTAGAGATTCAAACAGCCATCCAAAGCATGAAATCGAATAAAGCCCCAGGGGTCGACCGCATATCAGCCGAGATGCTCAAAGCTGACCCCATGACATCCGCTCAACTACTGCATCGTTTATTTCATAATATCTGGGACACCGCAACTTTCCCGGTCGACTGGATTCAAGGTATCTTAGTAAAGGTGCCCAAAAAGGGTGACCTGACTGTATGCGATAACTGGCGAGGCATTATGTTGCTGTGTACCGTTCTCAAAGTTCTGTGCAAAATTATCCTAGCCCGGATTCAGGAGAAGATCGATGCGACTCTCCGGCGGCAGCAAGCCGGATTCCGTGCCGGAAGATCCTGTGTGGACCATATTGTCACGCTCCGCATAATTCTGGAGCAGGTCAACGAATTCCAAGAGTCCCTTTACTTGGTATTCATTGACTACGAAAAAGCTTTCGACCGTCTCAATCACGAGAATATGTGGGGCGCCCTGAGACGCAAGGGAGTTCCTGAGAAAATCATCGGCCTCATCGAAGCACAGTACGAGGCCTTTTCGTGTAGATTGCTGCACAATAGGGTCCTGTCCGACCCTATCCGGGTCGTAGCTGGTGTGAGGCAAGGATGTATCCTATCACCGTTACTGTTCCTCATCGTAATCGATGAGATTCTGGTAGGTGCGATTGACCGTGAACCAAACCGCGGGCTGTTATGGCAGCCTATAACCATGGAGCATCTAAACGACTTCGAATTGGCTGATGACGTTGCACTCCTCGCGCAACGGCGCTCTGATATGCAGAGTAAGCTCAACGACCTTGCCGAGCGCTCCTCTTCGGCAGGTTTAGTCATCAACGTCAACAAAACCAAATCGTTGGATGTAAACACGGCGACTCCTTCCAGTTTCACAGTAGCCGGGCAACCAGTGGAGAATGTTGAAAGCTTCCAATATCTTGGTAGCCAAATGGCGTCGGACGGCGGTACCAAGATCGACATAGGCGCACGGATCAAGAAAGCAAGGGCTGCCTATCTGGAAGAAATATCTGGAAAAACAGGCAGATAAGTGAACGCACCAAAATACGAATTTTCAACTCTAACGTGAAATCTGTGCTTTTATACGCTAGCGAAACATGGTGTGTATCAGTGGAGAACACTCAACGGCTGCAGGTGTTCATCAACAGATGCCTGCGGTATACAATTCGGGCCTGGTGGCCCCACAACTGAATCTGAAAAAAAAGCTCAACGGTCGTTGTCACCAGAGGCCGATAGCAACAGAAATTCGGGATCGGAAGTGGGGCTGGGTCGGCCACACTCTACGTAGGGGCGGAAACGAAATCTGTAAACAAGCATTAGACTGGAACCCAGCGGGACATCGCAGCAGAGGCAGACCCAGAGGCTCATGGCGGCGAAGCCTCAATAAAGAAATAAAAGAAGTCGACCGAAATCTAACCTGGCAACAGGTTAAAGCGATAGCCGGGCAACGCTCAGGATGGAGATCTTTGCACCACCGGAGGTGTACAGGATCCGTAAGTAAGTAAAGTCAGTGCGCAGCGCCAGCGTGGGTCACTTAACCTTCCTCTCGGCTAAAAAAACGCCGGTAGAGGTTATTGACGGCCCATGGCTTGTGGAGGCGATGAACCGCAAACGCGATGGGCTTTCGGCCTTCGAGGTGGCGACGGAACAGCTGGACGCCATCATCGACTTTGCATCATCGAAGCATAATATCAGTAAGGACCTCAAGAGGAGCTTGCTGAAACTTCGAAAGTCGATGTTGGACGCCAAGCTGGAAACGGCGGTCGGGACGGCCAAGTGCGAACCCGTGAAATCCATGGAGTCGAGGTCTACCCAGACTGAGGCCCAAGAATTCGCGGATTTGGGCAAGGTCGAATCGACCGAGGGCGTGCCAGCGAAGACGGTGGTGCCAAAGTCTACCCAGACTGAGGCTCAAGTATTCGCGGGCACGTCGGGTGTGGCTGCTCCAACGCAGCAGACACAAAAACGGGGAAGACAGTCTCCAGGGGATGAGCTCCCTGGGGGCCGCCCCAAAACGCGGAGGGTTACTACCCCGAGCAAGGGTAGTGGGGCTGGGAAGCTGAACCCCGGCCAGGTACCTCCAAAACCGGAGGAGGAAGGACCTGGAAAGGTTCGTCCACCCAGGAAAGACGGTGGTAAGGGGTTACGGCAGGCTGAGAGCTCTCAGCCGCCCCAGACCAGGGAAATAGAGGGGGATGACGCCTCCTGGACCCTGGTCAAGAACAAAAGGAAACTGAAGACGTCAAGGGCCGAAAAGAAGGCCTAGGCGAATGAGGGTAGTAAGAAGTGGTTCAGCTACCTGCAGCGGACGCCTCCAAGGTAGTCAAGTTAGGGAGCGTCAAGGTGGGGTGGTCGGTATGCCCTGTGGGCATATATGAGCAACCCGAAGTTTGCTTCAAGTGCCTGGAACCGGGGCACAAGCAATGGGACTGCAAAGGCCCTGACAGAAGCAAGCTTTGTCGACGCTGCGGATTGGAGGGACATAAGGCACAATGCTGCACGAACCCTACCAACTGTTTGATCTGTTCCAGCAAAGCTGTGAACAGCAAGCACCCCATGGGGGGTTCGAAGTGCCCGGCGTTTAAGCGTGTTGCAAAATCACAGTGCAGGTAACGCAGCTGGCTTGCTCGGCCTCGCCCGAGTGTTTGGTGTGCGCAGGTTTAGAGGAAACGGCGGAACACGTGTTGTTCGTGTGCTCACGTTTTCGCGCAATGCGTGACCACATGCTTGCCACATGTGGTCTGGACATTACCCCGGACAACCTAGTTCGGAGGATGTGTAAAGATGAAGTTGGCTGGAACGCCGTTTTATCGGCTATCGTCCAAATCGTCTCGGAGCTACACAGAAGGTGGCGCGTGGACTCGAGGAATGGCTAGTTCAGGCGCAAATAAGAGGTGGTCCAAGGGTTCGGAGTCGGCTTCATGGGTCATACCGGTGCCCTGTGGTCGAACTCGATCCTTTTATCGAACAAGTGACCGCGCGAAGAACAACATGGTATCGTCGCTTTCGCGGCGTTGGTCAACCGGGCGGGTTCCGAGCCCGAGGACGGAAAGGAGTCCTCGTCAAGGCTGGGGCAGGCGTAGGCACCGCGTCGGCAAGTCCCTCTGTGTGCTGGCGAATAGGCCCTATCCTATCGCAGAAAGGTCAATTTGGGGTGCACGCGGCATCATCATTCTTGATACCAGTCGTGCAGGGGGGAGCAGGCGCGAAGTCAACCCTGTCCACCTTCCGAGGACATAGGGCGTGGTAAGGCCACCTGAAAAGCCGGCAATGCGCTGGCACGATACCATGGTGTTCTTCTAAAAAAAGCGAGTCACGATGTTCGATGCTGCAAGGACACGCAGCTAACCTCGAGGGTGCGTTATGCACTGGCCCCCCTTTGAAGCATTACTTTCTGGTTGTACCGAAGGGACGATGGGCTTGGCGGCAATGGAGACGGTTTAGCGGGTCGGGGATGCAGTCCTGCCTCGTTGGAGGTCCCTAACCCCGCACTTCCAGGTTAACCCAGGATGTCTGTTGAGCAGATTCCCCCTCCATTGCTTAGGAAGAAAAACACACACACACACACACACACACACACACACACACACACACACACACACACACACACACACACACACACACACACACACACACACACACACGCACATACAGACAGGCAGACAGGCAAACACAATAAAGATATACTCAACATTTATGTATCGATCATCCGGTTTTGGTATGATAACTGTATCAGCCACACAGAGAGATCCTCTTGGAAACATCTTGGTCATCGTAATATGACCTCTGCCTTTCAGTGGACTGGATTGATTGCATAAATATTCATCAGCATGCCAATTTTGTCGATAATTGTGACTGTTACTCTGTTCGAGAACCAAAATACTTGCCTTACTTAATACCAACTATATTTAATTTTTGTTTTAACGTTAGACTATAAAGAATTGTTGGGTTTTGAAAATAAAACAATTTGGCCTTTCATCAGACTTGAAAGAACCTAAATATGTTCAGCTCCTAAAAGGATCATTTCCCTCCGATATGGGGATCAAGTCTTCCGCAAGTTTTGAAATTGCCGAATTTTCTATCTTTTAGAAAAATTGATTTTTTGATAACTTTCATGAAAAATTAATTTCTTCCAATGATGTTTTTGAATAACTAATTAAATTGTTCACCAAGTCCATCTTAAATCGTATAAATTTAGGCATTTTACACCGAGAAACATCCGAAACAAAAAGTGGGGATCATGTGTGTCTAGTTTCCCCTAACTGCAACGCATTTCAGACCTCATACGCACTTTACTTTGGGTTGTGCGCTGGTTAAAAAAATCACGATGGCAGAATTTGTTTGAATTTTCCTTGACGGCGGCGGCGTTTTTGACGTGTATGTAAAACGATTTTTGAACATTACATCGGAAAGTAATGACTGATCAAATTTGATTGAATTCTTCTATGACTTGATTTAATCTATTCAACCGTTGAGCTTGAACCTGAATTTTATCTTAATTCCTTCTGAATTCATTTGATCTTTCTGGCATTTCCATGTGACTTTCCTCTAAATATCCGTCGGAAAACTCTTTGAATTTTACGTGAATTTTTAAAAGAATTTTCTGTGAAAATTGCAAGGAATTCTTCGTGTAAAATAAGGAGAATTTCCGATGAAAATTATGAGGAATTTCTTGTCTAAACTCAAGAGAATTGAAATTGGTAGCTCAGTACAAAATTTATATCTAACAATTTTCGTAAAAAAATATTAAGGTAATTCTTCAAAACTTAAATTGAAAAATACGTTTTAATTTCTACAAATTCTTCTGAACTCCCACAAAAAATCCCTATTAATTTCCGCAAGAAAATTGTCTCAATTCATTTAAAATGTTTTTTTTTACGAATATCGACAAGAAATTGAAATTGTTCTGGTGTTAAATGGATATTTCTCATTATTTCCGTGGTAAATTCCTACGTGAAAATCTTTCTAAAAGAAATTCAGAGAAATTCCCCAAAAAATCGGTGGAATTTTAATTAAAGACTAAGTAGCAAAATCAGAGGAAACTTGTTACAAACTTTCGTTAAATTCTTTTGGTAATTTTTCTAAAAATATCGTTGAACATTTTTCCAGTATTTTGTCTGAGAATTTCTCTAAGAATTTTTTTAAACATACGTTCTGGTATTCTTTCCGAAATTCATCCAGGAAGTTGTCCGAAAGTTCGAATTCCTCCAATAGTTCTTCCAGGAATTCTTCCAAAAGGTTCCCCCGGGATTTCTGCGGAAGCTCCTCCAGAGATCCTCCAGGATCCCTCCGGAAGCTGCTCCTCTGGAAGATCTTTCAAGGTTGCCGAAATACTCTCCAGGAATGACTCCGGAAGTATACTTCTATTTCCTCCAGAATTTCTTTCGGAATTTTCTGCAGCAATACCTCAAGGAGCTTCTCCAACTACTTCCAAGAATTTCTTCAGAAGTTTCGTCCAGAATTTCACCGGAAATTGCTTCAATAATATATCCTTCAGAAATTCATCAGAAAAATCCTTCAGGTATTCCTCCAGAAAATCCCTCCGGAATTCATCCTGAAGACAGGAATTCCTTCTTAAGTTTTCCCAAGTATTCCTCCGGAAGGAAGTTTCTTCAGAACTTTCTCCAGAAATTCCTTCAGTAAATCCTTTGGATGTTCCAACAGCAATTGCTCGGGAAAGTCTTCCAGAAATAATAAGAAGCTCCATCCAGAAGAAAGTTATAAGAAGCTCCATCGGGAATTTATCCGCAAGTTGATCTAGATATTTATCCGGACGTTCCTTTAGAAAAATCTCTAGATGTTTCTTCAAGTATTTCACAGTAAATTTAGCATCCCAACAGGGTATTCTTTAAAAAGCAATTTGAAATTGCTTAATTAAAGAATTAAAAAAAAAATATTCTCTTGAATTCTAACAATTTGAATGTTAAAAAAATAAACATTATTCAACACGAGATTCAACATCTGTAATACAAGGAGATTATTGAATTTACATCACCTATTGGATTTTGAAATTTCTCGTTGATAATCATAATCTTACTATTGAAGACATTTGTAGACATTACATTTTTAAACGACTGTGAAGACATTTGAAAATATCATCTGGCATCCCTGGTGTCGGGTACCCGATCGAATAGAGATCGGTACAAGGAAGCAAGAGCAGCCGAAAAACGAACCCATCGCAGGAAGAAAAATGAGTACGAAGAACGAGTTATGAGTGAGGTGCAGGAAAAAATGAAGCAGAACGATATGCGGATGTTTTATGAGTCTGTCAATGGCGTGCGGAGAAAGACAGCGCCATCACCCGTCATGTGCAACGACCAACAAGGGATTTTGCTGACAGATAAAACCGTATGGAAATATGGGAAGACGAGGAAGTGCCTGCTAGCTGGTTGGACGGCCTTATTTGCCCTCCATTTAAGAAAGGGCACAGACTGGAGTGCGCAAATTACCGAGGCATAACCCTCCTTAATTCGGCGTACAAAATGTCCCGTATTCTGTTCAACAGATTGAGACCGCTTGAAGAGTCATTCGTCGGTGAATACCAAGCAGGTTTTCGTGAGGGCCGATCAACGACGGATCAAATGTTTACCCTGAGACAAATCCTTGATAAATTCCGGGAGTACAACTTGCAGACATCATCTGTTTATTGATTTCAAGGCGGCGTACGATTTAGTGAAACGGAATGAATTATGGCTGTTACCCGCTAGCTACACTGAAGCTAGGATGAGGAGACAAAAACAGGGTCGTTTACCTTCTCTTGCCACTACACACCCACAACCAAGGATGTTAACGATCATTCAGAAATTTGCGTTCGATCATTTAGTAGTTTGTCAATAACACATTACAGAAGCTGAATTTCAAAATATGTTGTATGGTGAACTTCTAGTGCGAAGGTTTTTCTACAACTCTGTCTAATGGTTCGTTGTTTGAATTCCACTAGTAACGGAGTTATAGCTATAGTTTCAGTAACTTAGACTAAATGATAACAAAATTCCAATCATTTAGTTTAAGTTACTGCAACTAACGCTCTAGCTCCGTTATTAGTTGAATTCTAATAAAGAAGCATTAGGCAAAGTTGTAGAAAAACTTTCGCACTAGAAGTCCACCATACAACGTATTTTGAAATTCAGCTTCTGTAATGTATTATTGACAAGCTACTAAATGATCGAACGCAAATTACTGAATGATCGTTAACATCCTTGCCCACAACCGAACTTACCTGCAGCAGGAGTTATACACGCACGTGTGTATCACGACACGTGCCCACCGGCGTGCTATGGTGGGACGATCGGCAAACTGGGTCGTATTCAATATGCTCAAAAGCTGATCAAGCAGTGTATTCACCCTGGATCCCAACAAGCGAGGACTGGCGGCTCCTTTGTGAGCCCGAAAACGAGGTGAAATTACAAAATATAGTGAAAAGACTAATCAATCAAGGCCTAGCTCTCAATTAATGTACTCGACACCGTACTTCATCTTAGCATGCTAATTTATTTAAAGTTTTCATAGTGACGTCATTTAGGGTAGGGTACTTGCGGTTTTTCTTGACATTCTCTCTCAGTCCGGATGATTTTCTCTCAGTGCCACGATGCATCGACGGAGGTCCTACCGTGCGGTTCGTCGCGGGCCGTCTGATGGTAGTTGAGAACCACCGTTCGCCACCGGTTCTTGATGATCGACGTTGCGTGGACTTGACCCACGATGACTGCTGAAAGCTAACCGCCGGCACTGGCGGAATCGTGAACCCACTTGGCGATGTCGGCGATGGTCACTCGAGGTTCTGGACGTTGACACGGGTGCGATCTCGGTAATGCGATGTTAGCGATAGATGGTGGTGTGGTGGCGATGGCTGTTCTAGGGCTCGACCGGTGACGTGCTTGCTCGCGATAGCGTCTTCGGCGACGATGGTGGTGGCAGAAAGGTGGGCGATGGCGTGGTTTGCAAACGCGTCTTCGGCGACGATGGCGATGGCAGAAAGGTGGGCGATGGCGTGATTTGCAAACGCGTCTTCGGCGACGATGGCGATGGCGTGGCGATGGCGTGCTTAACTTCGCGTCTCCGGCAACGATGGCGATGGCCGAAAGACGTCAGAGGGCTTGATGATTTCGTCGGGAATGCGGGACGATCCCTGACTCCAAATAATATCCACCGATTACGCAGGCGTTCACCAAAAGCACTGCTCGACAAACGAGTTGATGCCGGACTGTAACTAGTTCGGGAACCACTGGGAATCGGCCTTACGCACCACCGTACTACCTTGCCCTGGCTCTGCTATTCGAGAAAAGCAAAAAAACATAAAAAGGCCCACTTGCTGGACCTACCCCTAGCAATAGTTCCCTGGTGACGTCACTGGTATTATCTTAACTCCACAACCGCAAGTACAAATAATAATTTACCTTTTTTCTTCTTGTTCTTCTTAATGAACTACAATTGTTTCTTTTGTTCCTCGAGATGCTTGTTACACTTACACAATGGATCTACATACAATAAGTACAATAAATTATACAAAGAACACTACTGTTTCACTATTAACCGCACTGCGGATTCTTACTTTTAGGGCAACTTCTTCTACTTGGTGCACCTCTCGATCTAGATAAATCAACTAGTCACTTTCACTATTTTAATATACAAATTTTTGGTTACAGTTAACTTTAACTTTATTCCGTCGCGCACTTCTATTCTTGGTGAAATCAAGAAACGAATAAACCGCTTGATCGTGTAGCTAAGCCATTTTATCTGGAATCCGACCAACCCGACAATAACCGAACCCTAATGGTTCCTATTCAGTTTGGCAACCCTTCCAACTGGCGGTCCCTGTGGGCAAGCATTTAACGTCTGGCAAGTTTTACTGTTTTTTCCTTGCACTCAAACCGCTGCGCTGTAAACACATTCGTGTCGGTGGTGTGAGTGACAAATTGGTATTCACTTTTCTCATCGGCAAGGTGACCAGGGGGTAATATGCGGTGCATCGCGCCTCCTCTGCATGTAGTATGAAGCAAATGTAAATAAACAATCCCACATTTTTTTCGTTAGTCAGCAGTAATGTAGGTTAATCAATATCCTACAAGATTCCAGTTCGAAAAATCTTACACTTGCCAAGCGGGGTGGCCCAGGGTGGCCCGCCTTTCCCAAGCGGCGAGGCCCGGATAATACATCTTAGGTAGGCTTGATTTGTTCGTGGATGACAGGCTTACTCCCCCCTGAAGGTGACACCCATTACCGATTGAAAGGTGAGATGTACAGTGGGCTTGGTGGAGGGAAAATATTACTTGTGGTGGAGCCAGCAAATACAAAAAATGAAACCACAGGTTACATTACCCTACCGTCCCCCTCCACGAAATGCAAAACAAGTATGCATTCGAATCCGCGATAGTATCAAATGATTTATCTGTATTTCGGTTGTTTTAATTACAACATTAATCTAATCTTGATTTATGTTAAATTTAACCTACTTTAGGTCCTCCTTGAAATGCCTGTTTATCTTCATCGCTCTCACGATGAAGAAAAAGGGAACTCAAAAAGTAATACCAACACTACTGTGTTGAGAACTGTCAAACCGTCTGCTTCTGTTTATCTCTCGACGCGAATATCGGCGACCGTGCATGCGGGCAGTCTATAATTTCGCGTTGTTTACGGTTTTCCGCGAGTTTTCCGGTGAATTGGGCAAATTAGTGTCATCTGATAGCAGGATCTCAAGGCGCGCTTAAATCAACGATCGGAATATTGCGATTCTTTTCTAAAATTAGCATACTGGCTCACCAGTTACGCGCCGGGTCCCATGCGCCGAGTTGTGCGTAGAGATGTCGCAAATTAATCGATTACTTCGATTAATCGATTCATCGTTGTGATAATCGATTAATTTTGAATCGATTATTACCCAACGATTAATCGATTCAATAATCGAGAGGAATCGTGAGTAATCGATTAGTTACTAATCGATTAATCAGAATTTTACGACATCATAAGGATGTCGAAAATTAATTGATTATTTCGATTAATCGATTCATCGTTGTGATAATCGATTAATTTTGAATCGATTACTATACAATGATTAATCGATTCAATAATCGACAAGAATCAAGAGTAATCGATTAGTAACTAATCGATTAATCGGGATTTTACGACATCTCTAGTTGTGCGCCATGCAAAAAGTAAATAAACCAATGTCAAATAGATGTGAGCTTTCGGTAAGCTTTTCCACATTCGCTTGTAAGGTATGTAGCATATTGTCGTCCCTTTACGAAAAAGATATTTTTAAGTGAAATTGTTCGAGGGTTAGTAGTTTTTGCTTTTCTTTCGCCTGTGTTGCGTTCGGGATATTGTTTAAGTGGATATTAGTAGTGCAATTATGTTTAATTTGTGATGTAATATTCTACACTTAAATTGAGTAAAGTACCATAATATGACACAATACCTTAGCGGCGCACAACTAAGCGAGGCAGAGGTGAATGAGCAAAATGCTATAATATCTCGAGAATCACAATAGCTCTAGCCGGTTATGGCTGTGTACCATTTTACCGATTCGTTTAACTTTTAGTTAAAATTGAACAGTTCGATGGTTATTTCGCCGTGGTTAAAAATAACCCTGCTCCGGAGCATGGTTAGATTTGACAGTTCGATAGTTAAACTTTGTTCGCGAGAAAATTGGCGCCAAATCCATTTCGTTCCGAATAACTATCAATCTGTCAAAACTCAAATGGGTCGGCTTCGGAGTAAAATTTTGACCACGATGGGAAAATAACCATCGAAGTGTCAAATTTTAACTAAAAGTTAAACGAATCGGTGGAATGGTTCACAGCCTATGTTGCCATTGGACTGTTGTGTGATCTGCTGATGGAGAGACGATGCTTTCAGAGGAGGAAATTCACCGCACCAGATATGTTTTGTTTGGTTCGAACGAGATTTGGCTGACTAAAACGTTAACTGAAATATTACCGACGAATCAAGGATTGAGCAAAACTCGATGGTCGTCCGGACGACTCTGTTACGGTGAGTGTTTCCTAATCAAAACGGCTCACTTGAAGATTGTACTTAGGCGATTTTATTTTAATTTTCAGGCTTCAAGTCGCATACTGAAAATACGCCAATAGGCTTTCCTGCTTCATCGGCCAGTTCATATGAACTAGTACCGACTCGCGCTAGGATGATACACGGGACATATAACGCGTCTAGCTTGGCATTGTACCCGTCCGCGGCGGAAGACTGACGGAAGTTCCGTTTAAAAACCCTCTGACCGACGGAGTATACCGGCGCAAATTGTTTGGACCGAAGATTGTAGGTTTTGATGTTATTGTCATGACACTTTTTCAGATTTTTAGTGACCAATGAATAAAGTTGCTCGTCGATTTTCCCCTTCCTTTCCAACCTTCCTTCCTCAGATACCTCTTCCTGTTCCCTATCCATTTTATGTTCCTCTCCTGATCCGATTGCTTCATGTCCGAAAAGCACCCGATAGGGCGAAAAACCGGTAGACATGTGAGGGGTGATGTTTAGGCAGTGTTCGATTTCGGACACACGCGTGTCCCAGAGTTTCTGGTTGCTCTTTACGTAGGACCTGATACACGCGTTTATAGTACGGTTCAACCGTTCTACGGGATTGGACTGACTATGATGTCTTGAATTTTTCCAGTGCTGAACCTGGTATTTGGTCAGGAAAGCTTTGAACTCATGAGACAAAAGGTTGACGCATTGTCCGTTATTATATATTCGGGCACTGAATACCTTCTAAACCAGGATTCCTCTAGAATCTTGGTGACTATCGGCGCAGAGATTTTCCTTACCGGGGTAAGTATGCACCATTTGGAAAACAGGTCCATGATTACCAAGAGGTGAGTATTGCCCTTCGGGCTGCGGGGAAGCGATTGAATGAAATCTAACGCGATGATTTGAAACGGCTTATTAGTTAGCCTTTGTCGGCCAGGCTCGGGAATTTGTGACCTGTTGGCTGGCTTATTTTGGTGACATAAAGAGCATTTCCTAACATGTTTCCGAATATCTTCAACCATTTTTGGCCAGAAGTATTTCTTCTTTACTAAAGCCACGGTCTTCTCAGCTCCTAAATGCAATTTGTCGTCGTGTTCTTCAACTAGAATAGATTCTCGTAAGGATTCTGGAACGCAGGTTTTCCACGAGAACCGATAATCTAATAAGTCATCTTGTGATGAAACAAGTTTCTTTAGGACACCATTGTCGATTCGAAAATCTTTGTATTTTTCTGGGTCAGCTTTTACTTTCCTTTTAAGGTCAGCGTACCACCCATTGTCCTCGGAACTCTGTAACTCCTCCACGGAACGCGACAGGGCATCGGCAACAATGTTATCGATCCCTCGGCGATGTAAAATGTCCATTTCAAATTTTTGCAATTCAATGCTCCATCGGCATAGCCTAGAAGAGGTCCGCCAATTGCTTCGCATAATATATGTAAGCGCTGATGCATCGGTGTAAACCGTAAATTTGCTGCCCTCCACGTAGCAACGGAACTTCTCAATGGAATTCAGGACCGCCAGGCCCTCTTTTTCCGTTGCACAGTATCGTTGTTGGGTGGTGGTTAGTTTCTGGGAGAAATATGCGATGGGCTTCTCAATACCCTCGTGCGTTCTGCGTAAGCACGCCGGCGATGGCTGAATCGCTGGCGTCACAGTGAATCACAAAGGGCCGGTTAAAATCCGGATTTGTTAATAGAGGGCGCTAATCAAAAGCTCTTTAATTTTCTTAAACGACTCTTCAGCCTGGTCGTTCCAACAGATCGTCTTCGGTTTATTTCTAAGAAGATCTGTCAACGGTTGTGTGTAACTACTATAGTTAGACAAAAATCTACGGTAGTAGTTACACATGCCTAAGAATCTCCTTAGAGCTCGCAACGAAGACGGACGTTCAAAATTGACGATTGCGGCCACACGGTCTGGGTTGGGCCTCAGTCCGTTGCGGTCTAGAATATAGCCTAGATAGGTCACCTCAGCCACGCAGAAGTGTGACTTTTCTAAGTTTATGGACAGGTTTGCCGCTCCAAGTCTGGATGCCACTTCCTGTAGTATGGTCAGGTGCTCCTCAAACGTTTCGCTAATGATGATTATATCATCAAGATAGACGAATACGTTTGGTTCCAGCTCACCCCCGCCCAATACTCGGTCCATCAGCCGCGAAAGCGAGGCTGGGCTATTTCCGAGACCTAAAGGCAAACGGGTAAACTGGAACAATCCCAGTCCCAAGACAGAAAACGCCGTATATTTGCGAGATCTAGGGTGCAGGGGAACCTGCAAGAATGCCTTGGACAGGTCTATTGTTGTAATGTAATTCGCATGCCCTAGTCTGCTAAGTATACGGTCAGCATGTGGGAGGGAATAGGAGTCCCTGACCGTACGTTCATTAAGTTTGCGTGCATCCAGGCACAAGCGTACCGTGCCATCAGATTTGTCCACAGGTACTAAGCGCAAAGCCCAGTCACTATAGGACTTCTGTATGATTTTGCACTCAAGCATTTTATCAAGTGCTTGATTTATTTGTTCCTGTTTCTTAGGAGAAGTTGGAAATGGATTCACTCTTGCGGGTGGAAGCTTCTTGGCCTCTTCCGAAAGCTCTATACGGTGACTTATCCAATCTGTCGTATTGAGTATACCGTCCTCTGCCACTTTAAATAGGGTCTTCACCTGGTTCAGACGAGCCAGCTGTTCCTCCGTTAATTCCTTTTCAGAATCGTTAGAAGTGGGTGGACGATTTGTTGTGTCGATTCCCATCTCTTCGACCAAAGATTGGCCAACAGTGGGTCGAATTTCGAAGGCTCGCCAAAAGTTCATTCCTAAGAGAATTCTTCTTTTGAGCGAGGGAACTACTAGCGCATCAATTATTTTAGTCACACCGTTGAAGGTGACTGGTAAATTAACTAGCCCAGTGACTTCCAATTCCTGTCCACTTGCAGTCCGTAAACTGACATCGGAGGGGAACATCTGAAGTCCGCATTTTCGTATTAAATTAGTGGCTCCAAATCCAAGAATACTTAGATGAGCTCCACTATCTAGTAATCCAACTAAGGGTATTTCTAGAACAGTTAGATTCACGAACGGCCTATCGTCGTTGTCTAAACTTACAATGGCTTCATTTATGTAGTACTTGTGTGTATGGACATAATCAGAGTTGGATACTTTTTCGAACCCTTGGTTCTGTAGAGTATCCGTGATGTTATTAAACATATTAAGGGACTTTAGTTCCTGTTGAACTGTCGGCCCTCTGCGACAGTTTTCAACCCGTTTTTTGTGCAGTTTGGACATGAAGCTGTTTCAACATTTCTGAGCCCACACTTCTGGCAGCATTTTTGTTCTATTTGGTCACAGTGTTGGTTGGTTGTATTGGGAATGAGATGATTGAGCAGTCTTTTGTTTCGGCTGAGCCCCGCTCTCGTATCGATTTCGCGACGGTTTATTGTCATCATCTGACCCGCGATGGTAGACCGACGAATTGTGGAACGTCCGCGATTTTTGACTGTCGTGCTCTCTTTTCGGTTTTGGTTTACGTTTTTCGCTCGCGTCAAACTCATTCACTTGAGCCGTTTTTCCACGTGGATTTGACGAATCGTTGGACTGCGTTTGGTATTTGAACCAATATGTTGCATCCAGGGGGGTAATATGCGGTGCATCGCGCCTCCTCTGCATGTAGTATGAAGCAAATGTAAATAAACAATCCCACATTTTTTTCGTTAGTCAGCAGTAGTGTAGGTTAATCAATATCCTACAAGATTCCAGTTCGAAAAATGTTACACTTGCCAAGCGGGGTGGCCCAGGGTGGCCCGCCTTTCCCAAGCGGCGAGGCCCGGATAATACATCTTAGGTAGGCTTGATTTGTTCGTGGATGACAGGCTTACTCCCCCCTGGTTGCATCCAACCGTCTGCCGAATTTTTTCAGGTCAGCCAAATTATCTATTTCCGACGAAACCGCGTGTCCTTTGTAATCCGCGCGCATGTTTCGAAAAACGATCTCAAACTTACGACGCTCGGTCATAGGTTTGGTTAACGAGTTGAAGATTTTTGTAAAGGCTGCCTCACACCTCGGGAAAATTTTCCAGCGGATTTTGGACTACGTGTATTTTCAATGGGGCCGGGATTTTGATTTTCCGTGTTCAAATCCAGAAAACATCGCATATGTAAAAATACATGAGGAAAAAATCCGCGAACCAAATTTCCGAGGTGTGAGGCTACCTTAATTCGAAAAAGTAGTCGTGAAACGTTTCGCGTGGACCTTGTCTTCTAGCAATCGCACGTACCTCGGTCGAATGATCGTGGTCAGGGCTCAAGAATTCCTTCTTGAGCTCTTCTTTAAGCTCGTTCCACGACGCAAAGTCTTCGTTGTCAAAACCGGCCATGAACCAGGTTTTCGCGGCACCGTTAAACAGGTGAATCGCGGATCGAAACAAATCTTTACTCGACATTTTCTCCGATTTCGCGTAAAATTCCACTTCGCGAAGGAATTTCATGAGAGTTAATCCGTTGTCCGAACCGTCATACTTAAGCTTCCAGTCTGACACTGGTCGCCGTTTCCGATTTATGGAAACGTTTCTTTTCGCGTAACGAATTTCGTGGTTCGTCTGATGACTAACCCTCTTCCGTACTGGAAGATTTTCTCGACTCTGAACTCGACCGCTGGGAATAGTATTTTGACCGACGCGACGATTTGGACCGAATGTCCTCTGGTGGACTGGGGTTTTGTTGCACATTTTGCGAATTTATGCGAAGGGTATTTCCAAAATACTCCGTAGCTTGATCTCTACCATCTGCTTAAGAGTGAAATCAGGAGTGAATCAGTTTCACTCCAAATTTTCGACCACTATTCTAGTTTGAATCTGGAGCAAAATAGAACAAACTCGCTGGTTCCCCCAGCAGTGTTCTATTCATGTTTTTCAAATTTTCAATTAATTGAAATTATTATGTTACTGCCAAGAAAGGCGCCGTAATTGCAAAGTGGATTGATCCGTAGATAAAATGACGCTTCCATACACCAAATCAATTGAAAAATATTTGAATCTCGTGATTCAATCGTGGTGCAAATCTGCAGAAAATAGAAAGGGAGCGTTATACCAGTTTTATTTTTTTGACAGTTGACTGGTATAAAAACTGAATCTAGAACAGCTGCTGGGAAAATTAATGTTTCAGATTCATATTCAAACTGACAGCCCCGAACGATTTGAATCACTGCTGATTTTACTCTAACACACTTCTGAATTTGAGGGTCGTTCATTAACCACTGTTGAAACATTAATGGAATGGCATTTGGTCCCAAACTGAACACGTTGTTCTGATTTGGAGGCTCAATCATTGATTGACCTTTCCGCGTTTTCGCGTGAGAAGCTTCTTCGAGAGGCTCTTCTTCATCGCCGGGGGTTGAAGTATTTTTTTGTGGCCCGTTATTCGCCGCGTTTTGATTCGACGAATTCGAAATCAAAAGATTCGAAATAGATTGATTTAATTGTTCGATTCTTCCAAGTTGCCCATCGGATGCAAACATTGAAAAATAATTGTTAAACGTTTCGCGAATACAACTCATTAACCCGTCAATTTTCGCGAGATCGTCGTCATTATCCGTGATATCCGTTAAGCGTTTAGTTCGTTTGAAATAATGTGCTAACCGAGTTTTCAAACTTTCGCGTATTCCATCGAATTTGTTTCTTGGTGCAAGGAAACTCCGGATTTCCTTGACCTTCACCGTTATATTCCTAATTTCTTCTTCGGCTGAGACGTCATACCGCGTGATCTCAATATTGGCGTTCGAATCGACTTTAGTATGGTCTTTCAATCGTCTCATTAGAGCCGCGCGCGTTTCAGTTTCCGTATATGGAAGACCACGGATCGCGAGTTCGTATACTATTTCATCACGCTCAAGGTGATGAACTGATATATTTTGATACAATATATCAAATTCGACATCCATTTTGAGTTCTGATCGATAAGACAGTTCTAAACCAGTAAATGAATTACTTCGTTTGGAGGACGAAGATAAAATTTTTAAACAGGTTGCTGTTTAATTACTCCTACTGGAGGGGGTGGTAATGTAATTACTTTAAATTTTAGCTGGGCGCCAATTTGTTACCCGCTAGCTACACTGAAGCTAGGATGGGGAGACAAAAACAGGGTCGTTTACCTTCTCTTGCCACTACACACCCACAACCGAACTTACCTGCAGCAGGAGTTATACACGCACGTGTGTATCACGACACGTGCCCACCGGCGTGCTATGGTGGGACGATCGGCAAACTGGGTCGTATTCAATATGCTCAAAGCTGATCAAGCAGTGAATTCACCCTGGATCCCAACAAGCGAGGACTGGCGGCTCCTTTGTGAGCCCGAAAACGAGGTGAAATTACAAAATATAGTGAAAAAGACTAATCAATCAAGGCCTAGCTCTCAATTAATGTACTCGACACCGTACTTCATCTTAGCATGCTAATTTATTTAAAGTTTTCATAGTGACGTCATTTAGGGGTAGGGTACTTGCGGTTTTTCTTGACATTCTCTCTCAGTCCGGATGATTTTCTCTCAGTGCCACGATGCATCGACGGAGGTCCTACCGTGCGGTTCGTCGCGGGCCGTCTGATGGTAGTTGAGAACCACCGTTCGCCACCGGTTCTTGATGATCGACGTTGCGTGGACTTGACCCACGATGACTGCTGAAAGCTAACCGCCGGCACTGGCGGAATCGTGAACCCACTTGGCGATGTCGGCGATGGTCACTCGAGGTTCTGGACGTTGACACGGGTGCGATCTCGGTAATGCGATGTTAGCGATAGATGGTGGTGTGGTGGCGATGGCTGTTCTAGGGCTCGACCGGTGACGTGCTTGTTCGCGATAGCGTCTTCGGCGACGATGGTGGTGGCAGAAAGGTGGGCGATGGCGTGGTTTGCAAACGCGTCTTCGGCGACGATGGCGATGGCAGAAAGGTGGGCGATGGCGTGATTTGCAAACGCGTCTTCGGCGACGATGGCGATGGCGTGGCGATGGCGTGTTTAACTTCGCGTCTCCGGCAACGATGGCGATGGCCGAAAGACGTCAGAGGGTTTGATGATTTCGTCGGGAATGCGGACGATCCTGACTCCAAATAATATCCACCGATTACGCAGGCGTTCACCAAAAGCACTGCTCTGACAAACGAGTTGATGCCGGACTGTAACCAGTTCGGGAATCACTGGAATCGGCCTTACCACCGTACCATCTTGCACTGGCTCTGCTGTTCAGAGAAAAGCAAAAAACACAGAAAAAAGGCCCACTTGCTGGACCTACCCCAGCATTAGTTCCCTGGTGACGTCACTGGTATTATCTTAACTCCACAACGCAAGTACAAATAATAATTTACCTTTTTCTTCTTGTTCTTCTTAATGAACTACAATTGTTTCTTTGTTCCTCGAGATGCTTGTTACACTACACAATGGATCTACATACAATAAGTACAATAAATTATACAAAGAACACTACTGTTTCTATATTAACCGCACTGGGATTCTTACTTTTAGGGCAACTTCTTCTACTTGGTGCACCTCTCGATCTAGATAAATCAACTAGTCACTTTCACTATTTTAATATACAAATTTTTGGTTACAGTTAACTTTAACTTTATTCCGTCGCGCACTTCTATTCTTGGTGAAATCAAGAAACGAATAAACCGTTGATCGTGTAGCTGCTTTTTTATCTGAATCCGACCAACCTGACAATAACCGAACCCTAATGGTTCCTATTCAGTTTGGCAACCCTTCCAACTGGCGGTCCCGTGGGCAAGCATTTAACGTCTGGCAAGTTTTACTGTTTTTTCCCTGCACTCAAACTGCTGTAAACATTCGTGTCTGGTGGTGTGAGTGACAAATTGGTATTCACTTTTCTCATCGGCAAGGTGACACCCATTACCGATTGAAAGGTGAGATGTACAGTGGGCTTGGTGGAGGGAAAATATTACTTGTGGTGGAGCCAGAAATACAAAAATTAAACCACAGGAATACATGGCAAATTATGCTTGAACATGGTTTTCCGCAAACTGATACGGCTGATTCGTATAACGTTGACGGATCGAAATCAAGTGTAAGGGTTGCGGATGAAATATCGACGTCATTTGTTACCTTAGATGGATTAAAGCAGGGTGATACACTCTTGAATCTACAGCCAGCGGAGCGATTAGGGAGAGCTGTGCAAAGAGCGGTACCATTATCACAACATCGCATATGCTCCTTGATTGCGGACGATATCGATATTATCGGGATTGATCATGTGCCGTGGAAGAGGCTTTTGTGCCCTTCAAGACGGAGACAGCGAGGATTGACTCACGATCAATACCAGCAAAACGAAGTACATGGTCGCTGGCAATCAACATGGGTTCATTAGTGGTGGTGGTAGCGAAATGGTGCTGGATGGTGAAAAATTTGAAGGGTAGAAGAATTGTGTATCTTGGAACATTAGTGCTCTGGTGATATGATGTTACCGCGAGGTGAAAAGGCGATTGCAGCTGCAAATAAGGCTTATTACGGACTTCGTAACAGCTTAAGTCCCGTAGTCTGCACAGAAAACAAACTCTGCTTTATACTACTCTGATTCTTCCGGTGGTTTATACGGCCCGAGACATGGTCGTTAAAGGAGGCTGATCGGAGAGCTCGGAGTGTTTGAGCATAAGGTGCTGCGGACAATACTCGGCGGTAAACAGGAGAACGGTATCTGGCTGCGTCGCATGAATCACGAATTGTACCAGGTATATAAAGGGCTGATATAATTAAGATTATACACGGCAGATACGGCGGGCTGGTCACGTTGTTCGTGCTGGAAGAACGTAACGAAGATAATATTTAGTAGAGAACCCGGAAGAGGTCGCAGGCTTCGTGGAAGGCCGCGTACACGATGGCTTTTTGCAGTTGAAGGACCTGAGGCGCTCCAATGTTCAGGGCGACTGGAAGCGATTATCAGGATCAATTCCAGTGAGAAGGATACTCCACTCGGCGTAGGTTCATCGAAGAGCTGTAGCCCATCAAGGATGTAAGTATTCTAAGTTAAAGCGTTGCTTCATCTAGGTCTCGAAATCTAGTAGATGGTACCATAACATGAATATTAACTTGCTCTGAGCCCAACATCTTGATTATTATAATCATGGGCAAACCCCCAGAGGACACTTCGGATGGAGATCAACGATACTACACAGCAACGCAAACGCATTCATCAACAGCCTTTATTTGAAAATGTAATAAAATATGTAAGAATGGCGTTTACATGTGATGTTCTGTCCATAATAATACTTTTTCCTATTTCCATTTTATTGAGTGAATGATTTTTTTAATTATTGGAGCCTGTTCTAATTTTGATTCTTTTCTTTTTAGATGCATTCCAGTTGCGATTGTTGTGTTGTATTTGGTAGTTATTAATGGTGGTAAAAAATTTGTAGTGTTTTTTGGTTTAGTGGTATTAGTTTGGTAGTTTTTTTGTACGGTTTTCACCATTCGTAAGTGACTTGAAGAAACGTTATGATGCGTGTAAAAAAAGTTGGTTTAAATTTTCACCTTTAGTTTAGTTACTTTTTGATAGTTTAGCGCAGCATGATATTATGTAAATACTTCGTCATGAGTTCAATAGATGATGATTTATGAAATAGAGATTAGATAAGAAGCGAAGATAAGTCCATGGTGATAAGTGGTTTAGAAAGTGAAATGCATTCCCACAATTGCGCAAAAAATCGCCAAGTTTTCCTTCTACTACTGATGTTGATGTTTTCATAGCTGTAATTGCGAATTTTACTGGTCTGATCTAACATGGCTATCGCAATGTGTTCGATTCAAATAATCTTACTCTATTCAAGACCAATCTAATTTGCACTGAAATATATATCCTTTTATTTATGCTTAAAGAGTTATCACAAGTAAATTTGATCAAAGGTGGATGAAATAGAAGAATTTTATAAATA
The DNA here is from genome assembly GCF_024139115.2 of Armigeres subalbatus. Lineage (NCBI taxonomy): Eukaryota > Metazoa > Arthropoda > Insecta > Diptera > Culicidae > Armigeres > Armigeres subalbatus. The sequence goes on from NW_026941990.1 coordinate 245,694, forward strand.
TTGATTCAAGTGTGTTTTGTACAGCACAAGTGACGCTTATCAAAAATAATATTGGAAAATGTTTCTTAACGGTACTAATTTAGAATAGCTTCGATTCAAGTAAAACTTATTGATTAAGGTTGTGTTCCGCCAGTTATGTCAATTGATTATAGTTCTTACTTTAGTGGTGTTACTCTATGTTGGAATAGAATTTGATCAAATATGTATCACTTTATTGAAGCTTAAGATTCTTTGGAATTAATTTCGTTATCGTATGTGAATTTGAGACCGCTATTATAGGTCCTGGGATTTTTTGGTTCAAAAGAAATCGTTTGTTTTCTGAAAGACCTGAGAAAGAACAAATCGAAAGATTATTACACATTGGGCTATATTTTTGGAAAAAGTAGAAAGAAGAAACGGGGCTCTAAAAGAAAATTAGAAACTTGATTGGGATACTGTCTTTTAAACAAACAAGAAGCATGACGCTTTCATTTCGACTAAGAGAGCTCGGAGTAAAGTTCAAAACGAGAATATAAGAAAAGTGGAAAAGAGTGAAATTTGCGGAGAAGAGTGAGCTGATTAATTTGCTTAATTTACAACTTTCTGCTCAACCAATCATGCAATGCATTCCATTTCGGTTTCAGTGATTTCAATTTTAATAAAATGTGAGCATTAATGTCACAGGTGGAGGGAAGTGGTTGGTATCGTTCTCGGAGTGTGACTGCTCGCCGGTGTTTGTGTTGTTCACGGAATCAAACCTGTTGCAGCGACCTAATGATTGTGAGTTTGTTCATCCGAAATAAGAGCTTAAGAATCAAAATCGTGATTGTTATTAATTGAAACATGCAATAAATTGTGTGGGATTTGAATATCATATACAAATGTGGATGGATAGGTGACCTGGAATATAAGAACATAAGTTGGTGCCTGAAAGGAAGAATTAGAAAAAATATTAATGGCATTAAAACAATTAATGAACCAGCAGACCGATGAATTGGAGTTCTACTGAAACAAGAATTTAAACGTAATCCGAGTTTTAAGCGATCTCGTGCATCGCTCTATATTCGAAGTTTTAAAAATTATTTTAATTTGAGTTGTTCAAAATGTCAGGAAATATTAATTCGTGATCAAAGTAAATCTTTGTATTGAATTCATCAACCCCATCAAATCAGAGGACCAATGTTGAATTAATTTAAAATAGAAAGAATTATTCTGTGATTGGCTTGGAATAAGCTCTGAATGATGTTTTATTTGTTGCCATGGGCCGTTTATCTATGTCAACGAGGAACATTCTATTCAGAGCTCATTATAGGTCTCGTCCAAGTAACAGAATGTTTCTGAACAGTTTATTTAGCGTAGGTACTCTGATGACCTCAGTACGCGATTCATTGAGATCCATTCTCCATTATGATGAATATGAAACTTTTCTGGTAGTAAATTACTGTAAGTAAATAAACTTCAACAAGTCTATGAGAAGTAGGTGACAATATTTATATTTATAACATATTTCAGTACGTGACCTCCAGTTCACGGTTGTACAAATGTATGGCACGCCAATAGTTGATTCATTCACTCACAAAAATATCTACGACTTCATTGATTCGTCCCTAAACTGCCAACACATTGAGGTTTGGTTATCGCTTTTTTTCTTTACTTGCATTCACTACTTTGCTTTCAAATGAGACACGTGGACTATAGATTCAGCAGTACTAGCAGCACATGTTATGTGTTTGGTTCGGTTAGATTTATCATTATACAATTGAATAGTTATCTAATTTGTTGTACAAAAATAGTTTTGCAGTATAGACAGCTCTTCTTGCTCGATCGAACGATGCCGATTAAATTTCATTATTACCTTTCGTATTTCCTACACTAAATACCATAAATGGGTTTTGTGTCGTTTCGATTCTACAATGCGATCAAAATGAGATTTGCATCATCACCTCCTCAAAGTTTCTCTGTTTCCGTTTCTGCTCCAATAATGTGTTCAATATACAGACGACGGTCGATTTCCTTCCCGCTTACTTCTTCCTACTGTTCATCTCGTGGTGTAATTGTGTTTTTCTGATATGAAATGTTTGTTTTGTTAAGCAATAGAGTTTTTTCAGTTTTGTTTTCTATATTTAGATTTAGTATGGAGACAGATTTGCGTGTAATTTACAATTCGGTGAGCCTATTTTTTCTTTTTGGCTTATTATTTTTGATGTAGGATTGGCAGAGTGAAATCATAGCCTTAAGCGAATGAAATAAAGCTACTGTAGGTGTATGGGTTAGGCTCGATTTTCCATTTTATTGATTTTAATTTCTTTTGCCACCGGAATTAGAAGCATTACAGTCCAGAATAGTTAGTAGTAGACAGTTTCACATTGAGCGAGGGACAATAGCAGCTTTATAGTCAGTAATTATTACAATTAGTAGTGTTTCTTTTCAACGGTTTCTCACATGTGTTGTATAATATTTTCGTTAAATGTTGCCTAAAGGGGTCACTTTTTAATATAAAAGTGGCGTATATTAAGTTCTTGCGAACTGTAGCTCACTCAAAAGTTTATGATTTATTATTATTATTATTATTCATACTGTCGTTTTAGAAGGCGTTTGGCTGGGACACGTTATCACTTCTAGAGATCAATAAAAATTTGTTCATTGTTCATTGAGATTCCAGTGAGACTAAATGTAATGCAAAAATAATTATGATAAAAACATGACAATAACAAATTGAAACGCACATACAATTAACCATAGATTCGTGATTGCTATCAAAAACCTCTTTCAAGTTTTTAAAGATCACAAAAGTTTTGACAATACTTTCTGGTTGGTTAAGATTAAGAACCATAAAGATGTAATCTAAATAAAAAGTGAACAAAACTGAGATTATTAAAAGTAAAATAGTAATAAAAAATCAAATTGACCTTTGATCAATTCAATTATTCATTGTCTGGTGCTATCTGGTGCTTTTTTCGCCTCATCCCACCTCATGTTCGACTTTTATAGGAAAATTTGTCTACATGTTTTCGCTTGAATTTCATCAGGATTTCGAAATTCGTTTGAATTCTAAGAGAATTAATTTGAATCTCCCTCTGAACTTGCTTAGGGTTCATACACTATTACGTAAGCACTTATTGGTAGGGGGTCAGTCGTTTTCTTACGATCCATATATAAGAAATATGTCGCATAAAAAACCTAAAAAACATGTTACGTAATTAGCGTACGGCCCATCAGTTCGAATTTTCTCGAAAAGTTTATTTTAACTCCATATAGAAATTATTTTGAATCACCCCAGGAAATTCGTCTACATATTTACTTTACTCTTCATCTTGAATTTCATCTAAGAGATCATTCGAATTTATAAAAAAATCAAGAAATTTCTTGACAAACCTCAAGAAAATCATACGCGGCCCGAAAGAATTTTCTCTATTTAAAATTATTTGAAACTTTTAATTGGACACTTTCGATTGAATAGACTTAGGTGTGCTTTGGTTTTTTATTTGATTGCTATCCAATACTCCTCCTCAACATGAGATCTATTTTTGACTCCGGGTTAATCCACATCTTACTGAGTACTTAACGGATCCTCGGACAGGTTTAATAAAGAGAACTGCTAGCACAGTTTCTGATGGACAATACTTGTGCATATTGATTATTGGTTGCTATATTCTTCGTTCGGTTGCTAAACTTTTCAGAATTTAAGGTCACTCTGACGGAATCAAGTTTCAAAGTGCTCGCGTTTTCGGGGCACACCACTCGATACATTTCACGCATGCTGGACTCAGCAAAAGTAAATCAACAAAAATTAAAGTGTGCGCCGCCTCCGTATCAGTGGTGGCCCCCGAAACGCGAGCACTTTGAAATTGTGAGGCCTCCTTAGCGTGCGGTAAAAGCGGCTACAAAGCAAGACTATGCTGCGGGTGGCTGGTTGATTCCCGGTGCCGGTCTGACAATTTCGATTGAAATTGTCTCATTCCTGGGCATAAAAGTATCACCCCATGATATAAGAATGCAGAAATGGTAAGATTGATAGTTATTTGAACAAAAGGATTTGCCAATTTTCTCACGAACAAAGTTTAACTACCGAACTGTCAAATCTAACCATGCTCTGGATCAGGGTAATTTTAACCACGGAGAAATAACCATCGAACTGTCAAATTTTAACTAAAGAAAATGAATGCTGGAATGGTTCACAGCCTTAATATCGATACAGATGTAGAAATATTCGGCTTTTACTCCAAGCTAGTACAGCAGTTGTCAAATGAGCGGCTATCATATTATCAACATGAATAAAACGTAGCTCTATTTTCCGTTAACAAATTTTCGGTATAGGAGGATCGGCATCACCTTGTTGGTAAACAATGGAAATTAGTAGCTCGTGCATCATTGGTTCTGTTTGGCAGCCTGTTTAAACGGACAACTGGCTTTCTATTATTTCAGCTTTGCTGCGTCCCTCGAAAATGCGAGTGAAATTAGTTTTGGTTTCCGGAATCTTGTCCAGTGATTAGTTCTTAGAACAGTCACTTGATTTTACCTTTCGCATTTGCCACCAGATGTTCTCAACGATCTTCATCAATTTCTGGGACAATAATTTGGATTTCCTCAGGAAGTTCAATCAATTTCTTTGAGAAATTCATCCAATCTGGGAAAATTCTTTCAAGGTTCCAAAATCATTGGGTTTTTAAAGGAAATATATTTAAATTTCATCGAGAGAGATTCTGAATTTCTACGGAACACTAATTCAATTTCCTCTAGAAATTCATTCCATTTCATTTTAATTTTAGGAAACAATTTGATTCTCTGCATGATGTTAGAATTTCCTGAAAGTCATCTTCAAATTTCCTGGGAAATTCATTCTTATTGCCTCGGGAAATTTATTCGAACTTTCTCTGGAAATTCTTGATAAATACTAGGAAATTCTTCCGACTTTTCGAAGTTCTTTCAATTTCCTGAGGACATTTATTTGAACTTCTATGGAACATTCATTGGATTTCTCGAGAAAATTCAATTAAATTACATAAGGACTGGACTGGAGCCACCGAGATATCTCAGCAGAGAGGAGACCTGAGGTGTGCAAACCTCAATAAAGAAATAAAAGAAGATGGCGAGATCTAACCTTGAAAGCACTAGCTGGACATCGTGGATCGAGACCTTCCAAGTCGGTCGTTTGCACCACTGAGTTTGAATACCATAAGTAAGTAAGTTTGAATGTAAGTCCAAAGAAAATACATACACACACACATTCTTCAGCTCAACGTGCCTGTTTACGCAATGCGGTCGGGTCTGAGCTTGACGACCGACTGGCAAATGCTTACACAACCTCACTTGATCAGTACAGTTGCTGATGAAGAAGTGTACAACGCCAGACATTCTAAATACTCACGCTCCTCTAATGTAAACGTGTACTACCATGTGGTAGTGTTGGTTGAGAAATGGATTGCGAGTGATTTGACTATGTCCAATTTGGGAATCTCGTGCTCGTTCAGTAGCCGCTAGGTTGCGAAGGCCGACGGAGGTCCTTCGTAGTTAGTTATTAAAGCACCAGTCTAGTACTGTAGGGTCAGGGTTCGAGTCCCATCGAAGGGAAAGTGGTTACCTCAATACATTTTCAAATCAATATCTTCACATAACGTACATATTCACATATGAGTTTCCATAACAAATCCTATCCTTTTTCGCGCGTGCTAAGAAAGACGATTAAATGTCGCAAGCCTAAAGGCTACAGCTAAAACCATTGTTCAGCTAAAATTGTTTGTTGGTTTATTGTGTCCTTTTCCGTCATTAAAGAAGGGAAAAATCTGTGAGTCAAAGTTATATTGCTGTACACGATTCATATACTAGGGAAATTACGGCTTTAGAAGGTTTTGTTCTATTATTGTCAGGGTGGCTTTTGTTGACTAAATTTAAGAAATTTGGCACAATATGCAAATGTTGTTTAGGCCAAATTTGTTCCTGGAATCATCGAGAGTAGTTTAGAAGTTAGAATTAGCATTGAGCAATTCGCACAAATTGTAGTGGTACAAGCCAAGACTATTGTATCAGAGTAGCATCACTTTCATTCGTTACTGCAGATATTGATTTGGGACTAATCACTATCTCTTAGATGTAAGCAATGCACTATCAAATAGTCGAGATATGTCCTGGCCACGTCCTTGTGAATGCTGAGGATGAGGAAGGATTGTTACCCATTAAGACAGATACAGAGAACTCTACGACCTCTCATAGGTGCCACGGGAGGTTTTGGGATTGTTTGTGTGGAAGTAGGAATCGTTTTTGGTAGAACCTGACACAGAAAGAACTAGACAAAATAAAGTAGGAAAGGGACGATCCTGAATTGAAACCATGACCTCCTTCTTATAAGGCAGAAGCGCCGAACTCGTCTATCATCGAGCAGTTTAGATGTATTGATAAAACCCAAATTAACCGACTGAATGCAATGAGCTGGAAACCAGTAAATCTCTTTAAATGTCAAACCAATCAATCTCTTCGATTCCTCGTGTTGATCAGTTTCAAAGAACGTGGAAATGGGATTAAAGATTCGATCTCTTGGTCTATGGTTCTATTGTTTCCTGAACGTAAAATATTGGACATTTCATTTTCTCAGTTTAGAGGCAGGGTGCCTACTACATCCTAGAACTTGATACTAGAACTTCTACTTTTCCTCAGACGACCTATTTACTCACCTAAGCATACTCGTCGATCGATTCAGGTGGTCTGATTTTCTCAGACAAAGATCAGCAAAGAATCGTACGGATAAACTTCTGTCCAGACTAATTGTCTTAATTTTTACTTATGGGTCCTGCAGTGATTGAAAGATCTCCATCCTGAGCGATGTTTAACTATCGCCTTAACTTGTTGTCAAGATAGATTACGCCCGGTTTTTTTTTTCTTTTTGGAGGCTATGCCGCCATCAACCTCTCGGTCTGTCTCCTGCATGTTCACTTCGTGAGGTGTGGCCAACGACTAAAATAAAACTCTCCAAAAACTTTTCCACAAAGCAAAAATTAATTAGCACCTTTAAAAACAAAATTGAAAATTACGCAAGAAGAATTTTCAAAGTAATCAACATTACCAACAAACAATTACAAAATTCTCCACAATTTATTTTCCACAAAAAAATAAAAAAAATTCCATGAAACAATCAATAAAGAACAATAAAAATTAGAACATTTCAATAAAGAAATATGAAAAGCAATAAAACTGAGCATTTTTCCAAATATTACCTTACCTCTTCTTAAAAAGCATTTAAAGTTCATGGACATTTTTATCAATTTTATTGCTTTTTTTGTATTTGTTTATGGAAATTTTCGTATTTTTTATTCCTCTTTATTGATTATTTCGTTGAATTTTTTAATTGAAAAATAAAATATTTTGTGGAAATGTTGTAATTGTTTATTGCTAAAATTGATTTATTTATGAAATTTAGATTTTTTCAGTGGAACATTTGATTTTTTGCGGAAAATTCTTCTTTATAATTGCAATTTTGCTTTTAAAATGCTGATTTATTTTAGTTTATGGAAAATTCTCAATTGTGTATGGAAATTTAGCATTATTTATGGAAATTTCATATTTATTTATTGCTCATACCGTTTTGGCTCAAATGAATGAAGAATATGAGTCATGTTCAGGATTCGAGCCAAAATGGTACCCTGATTTCTGTATTGGTCATTTTTTTTATGGAAAATTTCTAATTATTCATGGAATATTTATTTTGCTGCCTGTGGCCAACCCAGTCTACTTCCGTTTCCGAATTTCGTTTCTGTCGGCCTCCATGACGGAGAGAATTGAACTGTAAATTTGATTATATACCTCAAAATCATTCAAAAAAAATCCTCGTATTTTGATAACCACTGAAGAGGCTTCCGAAAGAATTCCTGGAGAATTTGAAGGCAGTCCTTACGCTATCCATATACCACGTGGACAGGTTTTGATCCGTTTTACATACGGGTATCCGCAGCGTGGATAATCGCTCAAACAAATTTTTAAAATTGGTATAAACCGTGGACATTCGCCATACCCTCCCTAAACTGTCCACGGACAACCCTACTTATATTCAGGAAATCAATTAGAAGCTTTTTTTTTCCTTGTTTGGATTTTAATCACTGTGATCAATTGTTAGACCTATTGTGATATATGCACCATTTGAAATAGCTTTGCAAGTTGTTACTATTGCTATGTAGAGCAATCGCATCGCCTTGACTTACAGTGTTGTCCCACGGTATTATGGTTCTGATGAACTTTACTACGTATTGGATTTGTTCTCAAACTGCAGAGGGTTCTATCAGCCCCTGTTGAAGAACTGTAATCTCTTTAAAAAGAAAAGATCCTCTCGTTTAATAAACAATGTGCACTCGCTTGGCTGTGGATATACAACAGTAAAGCAAATGTGGAGATTGGGCAAATCAAGATCGAAAGATATTCAATTTGCAAAAAGAGAGCTAACCGCGGTGGAGGTTGGTACTCGATTCTGATGGCTTTTCCGCAAACGACCTTTAAGTGGTCTTGAGGGTTATCACGCCATCTAGAGAGTAGGAGGTTGAGGTTCGAGTCCCTCCAAGACACGTGGATTCTTTTCGCAAATTTCATATCAATTTGTCCATTTCAAAACATATGCTGTGCATATGCACAGCAAGATATTTAACAAAAAATGGTTTTCGTACGGCCGAGTTCCAATAATATGCAATTAATTGTAAGAAAGATGTTCCGAGTCTTCAACATGTATGCCACGAAATTACATACATCTCTTGAAGTTCTCCTAACAGCTTTGGGATTGCTTTTAATATCTGTTTTTTTTGAGAATTCCATCAGAAATTCGTCAGAACGTGTTAAAAAATACTCAGTATTTTTCAGAAATTCCTGGATGAACTTTCAAGTATTTTTGGATCAATTATGAAAGAAATTTCCTCGGGAGAATTTTTCAAAGAAATCATAAGAGTTTGACTTCCACCATATCTTGACATGTATTTCGATGACAGTAGCTTCGTCTCAATAGTCTCAAACTTGACTCGATTTTCGAGTCATGTACGAGACACTGAAGACCACGTAGTCGAATGCATCGTCAGATACAATTAGGTGGAATTCAATGGATTGTAAACTCTTATGACAAGTGAAACATTCCACTGAAAAGCTCAAAATAATTTTCTCAGTCGCTTAAAGAGTGTTCATACGAATTATGAGCATAATTTTCAAAATTATTCCTGGAGGAATGTCCTAGATGAGTCTCAAAAAATCCAGAGGAATTTCCGATTGGATTCTTTACGTAATTCGAAGGATAAACTGAACGGATTAAAAAAATGGTTAGGAGTTTGTGAAGGATTTTTTAGAGAATTTTCGAAAGAATTCTCAAAGAAAATCGAATAGGTTCTTCAAAGGAATTCTAGAGGAATAAAAAAAACTTAATGAATTTCGAATAATGATTAGATTCCCGAAGGAATTTCTATGGAAATTTAAAAGAATTGTTGAATGAGTTGCCAAAAGAAATTTTCTAGAAATGTCGAAAGTTATTCTCGAAGAAATTACTGGAGGAATTTCCAATGAACAATCAGAACAATCTCTCAA
>NW_026941990.1:255268-308705 GCF_024139115.2 Armigeres subalbatus
TGTTACGTATTGCTTCCGGCGGTAAAACTCCAAGCAAAATTCGGCGGTTTTGAGGACACGCCATTCAAAACAGGATTTTGCATGGGCTGAGGATGAGGCTCTAAACAGAAACTTTTAAATGAAGAAAATTTGTCCTTGAGCCCATGGACAAGTTTATTACTACTGGGATATTGCTAAAAGACAATGCAGGAGGAATTAATACGGCATTTCCTCAGGGTCAAGAATTAATCTGCTTCAAGTATATAACACAGCAAGGATAGCAAATGGAAACACGGAGCGACCGAATCAGCTCGGAACCCGTTAAGAAAGATTAGGTTCTCAGCCCTACAGACAAAAACAACCGAGACACACAATCATACAATAACACGAGACGAACTCAAGATTACAGCAATCGTGCTCAGAAGATAGTTATATTAAACTACGACAGACGTAGAACCGACTATTCTAAAATGACATAATCTTTGTAGAGTCAAGGACATCATAAAACGAAAATGTTTAAAATCAAAGAATATGAAGAGGATGCGGTAAAGTTCGTGGATGTTAACCGGGTACGACGTAGAAAGACCTGTGCGCCTCAATGGAGAATGTCGAGATTCAGGAACTGACGATGACAGGATGATGATGAATGGAATTCAGGTTATATGCAGTGTATGTATGTTGCGTCTTTTAATAGAATAAGTGAATCATGTTCTATAAATGTCTCAATTGATGATCGTTTGGTACAAATAGGTGTGTGGTTTTAGTGTAATTTGTTATGGGAAAATCCAATATTTTCGTTATTCAAAAGCTTTAACTATGAGTGATAAGCAACTACCAGTTGTCAATGGATCAAAACTAAAATTAAAGAGGAAACAAATGCTTCAGTGAATTCTAAATGAATTAAAAATGAAGTTTAATCTTTTAATTTTAAATACTGACTTAAATTTATTCCTTGTTTGACCGAAATTGGCTTGATGTTTCTTTTCTCAATGGAGAAACAATTTTCTTAGTGATCATATATAGGTTAGATTCAGCAAACAAAGGGTGTATTATTGGGAAATCAAAAGCAAGTTTGCGGAGTGTTAAGGAAAAATTTCAACGCCATTAAGATTTTGAGGCTGAATTGGTACTAAAAGTTTTTTTTTTTATTAAGCTATTAAGGAGACTTGCAGCCCAGGCTGGTCCCCGTATTAAAAAGTGATGTTCCTATTTTCAAAAGATCCTATGATGTCCTGGATTATTTAACAAAACTAGAAAAGAAAATGTGATTACACCGGTGAAGAAGTAAATGGGCATCATCAGTGGTTGTAGTTATGAAAAAATAATGAAATGAGATCTGTAATTAATTGTAATTGTAAAGTTTCAACAAATAAAGTTTTAATACCAAATATTTACTCCTTTACCTTTGGCAGCCGACTTGTTTTCAAATTGGCAAGCTGCAAAGTGTTTTATAGGCTAGACCTGAGGGAGCTTATACACAGCTAGCATTGACTGAACGTTTCAAGAAATTTATGGTGTGAACACAATCAAGGGGTTGTTCACATATAACTTTACCCTAGGGGCTTCCTCAAGTGCATCGATCTTCCAACAAGTTATGGATCAAATTTTAGATGGGGTTTGAAAATGTTTATGTTTATCTTGATGATGTACTCATGCAGGTGAAAACTGGAGTTTGTCCGAGCAATTGATTCTTGTTTTAGAAAGACTCGCAAATTCAAATATTAAAGAATGTTGAAAAATGTAAATTTTGTGTCAGAATTGCCATATTTGGCCATATTCTCAGCAAAACAGGTTACTACCTAGTCAGACAAAATTGCAACCATACAAAGAGCAAAGGTTTCCTGAAATGTGACTGAGCTTATAGTCATATTTAGGTTGATCAACTACTACAATCGTTTCGCCCCATATGTCTATCAAGTTATTTCATTTGTATAAACTATTGGAAAAATACTAAATTTGTTTGGGATGGTAAGTGAAAGCTTCCAGGAAAGCAAAAACGCACTAGTTGTACCAAATTTTTAAATTTTATGATCCATCAAAAGACACTAGTAGTAACAGACGTTCAGCTATGGCTTTGGAGGCGTGATTGCACGCGTGATATAAGGCATGATGTAAAAACGCAGACTCCAAATGATGTAAATGGTACAAAATGTGTCTATTATGCCAAAAAGTCGAATGATGGTTAAGACACACTGACAGAAGGAGATACTGTATGGTATCGAAATTTCATCATCATTTACCGAATAAATGGATTAGGCAACGTTTCTCAAACGTTTTCTATTCTATTCTAACACTTTCCAGAAAGCAATTGGAAGCGCTCACCATGGCCCACCGAAGTCAGCTATAAAAGGCGCAGCCGAGGCAAACGTGGCTGGGAGTCGGTACGGTGGTAGAGATGCTACGGTCGAAGAACGAACTGGAATTGAAGAACGACACGAAGAGGGCAACGAAGTCAACGCTGGAAGCGGCTCTGATGATGAACCATTAAAAGGATTCCTGGTTCCGGCAAAGAGCAGAAACGCGACTCCGGCGAACTGCGAACGTGTATCCCCGGCGATCGAAGAGGATCTGTATGAATCCAGATTTCATTTATTCAGTTTATAAGTTCGAAGTGAATTTGAACCGTATGAATTATTTATGAGTTTAGTTCTATGAAATCTATCAATGAAAGATGGACAATCCAAAACGATCACGCAGCCCACCCATTTAATAAATCGATTAAGTATCCTATTCATTTGATGTTCTGATTAGCTCCACTATGAATTTCATCAACCGATTAATCACCCACATTTAAATTAATGATTTGTGTGTTTACTTCTACGTGAAGTTAAACGATTTACAATGATATGGAAATGCCAATATCATCTTCCAAACTTAGACGACATGTTTATGATAGAATTAGAAGCGAAAAGAAATTTATGTTCCGTTAGGATACGACAGGCATGAAGAAGTCGATTTGAAAGCGAGCGGAGGGTAATATTTGTGATAGCACATATCACACGACCTTCCTTCTGCAAGCTCCGTATGAAGGGGAGGAAGAATATCAGTGTGGAAGTGATATCTCCACTGGAAGCCAGTGGACAGTAATCCGTGAAAATGGTTCTCGACAACGATCCGACGGGAACAAGAAGGCGAGGTGCAAGCGGGCCAGGTGGATCGATCAGGTAGAGGACGATTTGCGGACCCTCCGCAGACTGGTGTGGGACGTGCAGCCATAGACCGAGCTGAATGGAGAAGACTTTTGTATGTACTGCTACTTGGCCCAGTTTGGTATTAAATAAAAAAATATTGGGACCTACATTTCTCGGCTAACATGTCATTAATATACTGCGATCACGATATCATTGGAATCATGATTTAAACGGCAGGTTCCCGGCGTCTTCCAAGCGATTATCACAATTCTTTCACGGTTATCTTATCCACCTCGTCTGGATTCATATGGTTTTCTTTTTTGATTTGTTTCTAGGCACTCTACTTTTTCGCAAGATCAGCTGAGTACGGATGCTGTATATAAAATGTAGAAAATTTTGATTTACCAAATTCAATATAAGTAATATTTACCCATTTAGAAAACTCAAAGGGAATCAAACCAGCTTGCCTCTGCCTGGGTCTTGCAGAGGTGGTTGATTTGCGTTTTAGTGAAGTTCAAATTAGTTTGATGCAGATGTTCTAGGTTCTCTAAATTTTCTAGTTCTGATCATTTGGTCTACCAGGTCAATCACGCCTTCAAACCGAAATCAACTCAGCATGTCCATTAGGCAGTTCAAATTTCAAAAATGTTCGAAAATTCCAACTCCCATATGTCTATTTTATCATTTTGATAATATAGAGTCCTGGCAAAATTTCAGGCATGGTGGCCATTTAGGGTGGCGAAGTAAATTTATGTTTATATGGAAATTTGTATGGGAAAACTTAAAATTCATTCAAGTCTCCTAACAACTGTCAAATAGTGATGAATTCAACAACCCCAAACTCCCTTTTGGAATCTTTTATAAATGAGACGTCTGGATAATACATTAGTTATGAGGATTGAAGGGTTCTATTGACAGTATGAATATAAGATAAATGGCTAAATGTGTAATTAGCCTCAACGTAGCAGTGGAAATAAAATCGAAATTAATGAATTACCCACTGGTTGAGCTCAAATAGATTCCAAAATGGAAGTTGGGATGTTATTTGAATACATCACGATTTAAGAGTTGTAGGGGGATTTGAATAAATTTTAAGTTCTTCCCATACAAATTTCCATATAAACATAAATTGACTTCGCCACCCTAAATGGCCACCGAATCGCCTGAAATTTTGGGACTTTATATTATCAAAATGATGCTAATAGACATATGGAGTTAGAATTTTCGAACATTTTTGAAATGTGAACTACCCTAATGTCCATACAAGTCCCTAGAGCCCTTATATATTATGTAAAGTTGCAATTAATTTGATGCAGATCCAGGTTCCCCAAATTGTTCTGGATTTGATAGAGCAGGTCAACTACGCCTGGTATCCAATTGGAATCACTCAGCATTCCCATACAATCATTTGCATGAGCTTTCTTTTTCCAGCGCTGATTTTGGTTTGATACCAGGATTTGATTTCGGTTCAGGCGAAGTTGACCATGTATGAATGTGTTGAACATTTTCAAATTCTACTCAAAGGAAAATCCGAAATCGTAATAACTTAAATTATATAATCTTAGTATTTTAACTCATCTGAACAAGAATCATGCAAACATGCAAGTGATTTCAACGCCGTTAAAGCAATGATCCCTTCCTGTTTTGTGACCAAATAATCTCGGAATTTTCCCAATCAAACAACAAACGCCAGTAACCAGTCGATTTCAGAGGTCGAGAGCTACAAATGCAACACATGAGCATCGCGAATACAAATTTACTGTCGACCAGTAAATCCGTTCATTACTCTTTTGATTGCAATTTGTACAAAAGTAATGGCTTAATCAATCAGTGTGTCCAAACGGCACTTCGTTCCAATGAGATATTACGTAGATGCGCATCATAAACTTAGGAGAGGCTTAAGTCGACTGGCGAATATGATCCACAGAATCTAATTGCTTTATGACATTCTAATTGCCTGAGGTGAAAGTTTTCAAGACAATTCCGAATTGATCAGAACGGTTTTATTTCACACAGTTCAATAATTAAGGATCAAACTCCGCGTGCTTAACTACAAAACAGTCAATGTGGATCGAGGAGTAGTCGCTTTTATTTGAATTATCTTTCAAGATTGCAACTTCAATTATGCCGTCGACTTTGTGGATAGCAAAAAATCAACTCATGACAATTCGTTCGTTAGCAATACCATTGAGCGAGATTTACTTTGAATGCTTTCATTTTCCTAATATCCGCATGCAAGGCATACTCGCTATAAAGGTTTGTCAGATAAATTGTATGCTTATCATCTCCGATGGACCGTTCAAGCCAAATTCTACCATTGAAATATTTGACTGTATCGGCAGGCACGAATATCACCTTCGTAAGAAACTTTTCATTTTGAAAGCATCTCAACAATGAGGCTAAAAGTTGGTGTTTGAAACTTATATTTTATATGTTCTCACTAAGATGTTTGTTTTCAAATTAGAATGAATTAATGTCAAGGTTTAAGATTTAGAATTAGAAAAATTAATATGTTATAATATTTGAAGCAGATAAAGCGTCCATCGTACATCATACATATATTTTTTAACAATAATTACCATTATTCGGTCGAGAGACAATACAGAAACAATAGTACCACCTTCCTGATTCCAATTAAACTTACCTCCAAAAGAAGATCCGAAATTCCATTGCCACTCAGGTCAACGCACCACTATCCTCGTATCAGTCGTTTCTTCTTCTGACCAAGTCAAGCACCTGCACCGAGCAATAATTTCTTCTTTCGTAAAAAATCCTTCCACTTGCCATTGCGATTATCACTTCCCCACACTGGGCGTATCAGTTATAGGCAGTAACTCGTTCACCATGCAGTTTGCAGCTGGAGAAATTCCTGATCACCCTTTCGGCGAATACGATCGCGACGAACCCCGGTCTGAGTCAGCAAAAATTCACTCTCGCTGCAGGAAACCGAGGAGCGGTGTAGCGAACATCTGCTAAACAACAGAATCAACAAAACATCAAAATATCCACTTTGAAACAGCAAATAAAACTACCGCCGCTGAAGACACTCCTCCTGCGGTATTTGGGGAAAAAACTGGAAACTCGCTGTACGATGATTTATTAAATCCAATTATCCTTTATTTTGATCGAGCCCTGCTGCGATGGTGTTCTTTCTCCCATTTATTTCACTCTGAAGCGTTTCTCGAAGTTGGTTTTGACTCACGTTTTACATATAATCAAACAAAAAAACTATGTGAGATTACGGTTTATCATTTCTCAACAATTGATTCGCAACAATTCCGAACTCCCTCGTTTCCAGAACTAGAACACTGCCATAACGTAACCGTAATTGAAACCGTTTTACGACATGAACTTGAACTTGTGCCACTGTCTCCCAAACTAGCGAAAAAATCCTAGTAGTCAAACTGTGCCTCAGCCACCTACGCCACGAACGCGCGGCACAAATTAGAGCACTTGTTTTCGGTCACCTCGGTCCTCTCCTGGGGCAGTGCTCATACACGCTACACGTCATACACGTGCTTCTCCGGAAAGACGTTCTGCGGAATAATCCGTGCTGATAGCACTGGACCCATCGGCACCCGTCGTTGTCGAGTCGTCCGCCACGGACCTACGCGGTCGTTTCCTGCGGTCCCGTGAAACTCTCGCTCTTGCGTTCCCAACTCCCCGAAACGAAACCAACTTTCTTTCCCATGCGCACAACAACCGCAAAGGCTCCAAGAATGGTTACATCTCTCCTTGAACCTGCACTTGGAAACATGGATGCGGATGCGCCTGATTGTGACTCTCGCCTCTCGTCGCTCAAATCGGAGTGTAATTGAACCTTGAAGAGATCGGATGGAAAAGCAAGGTGATGATGGTGGTGATCATCATCGATGGTACCTAATCATCGTCATATGCTCGAGAAAGTTTACGCTTCCGATGGGTGGCTGTCGAGAAAAGAGAACGGCAAGACCTTGAAAGAAATGCTCATCATGGATGGAGTCTAGGGACAATCTTTAAATATGATGTTTATTCTTAGATTTGCACCATTATTATAAGGTGTGTTCGTGAGTCTACACCACCATGAATATTTTTGATTTTAACAATCCAACAGAATTACTGAATTCAATTCATACAATCCCGCAGCTGGAATTCTGAAAATCCTTACTAAAATCGTCGAAATAAATCCCAGTCATTCTTCGAATCAGTCGGATTCTTCGAATCAGTCGGATTCTTCGAACCAGTCGACTGAATCAGTCGGATCTTGAATCATCGGATTCTTCGAATCGTCGGATTCTTCGAATCCAGTCGGATCTTCGAATCAGTCGGATTCGATCCAGTCGGATTCTTCGATCCGTCGGGATTCTTCGAATCCCAGTCGGATTCTTCGAACCAGTCGGATTCTTCGAATCCCAGTCGGATTCTTCGAATCCCAGGATTCTTCGAATCCCAGTCGGGATTCTTCGATCAGTCTTTTCGAATCCCAGTCGGATTCTTCGAATCCCAGTCGGATTCTTCGAATCCAGTCGGATTCTTCGAATCCAGTCGGGATTCTTCGAATCCCAGTCGGATCTTCATCCCAGTCGGGACTTCGAATCCATCATTCGCTCAGTCGGATTACTGACTTCGAATCCAGTCACTTCGATCCCAGTCGGATCTTCGAACCACGTCGGATTCTTCGGAATCCAGTCGGGATTCTTCGAATCCCAGTCGCTGATCC
Source organism: Armigeres subalbatus (assembly GCF_024139115.2). Lineage (NCBI taxonomy): Eukaryota > Metazoa > Arthropoda > Insecta > Diptera > Culicidae > Armigeres > Armigeres subalbatus. The sequence continues at coordinate 263,078 of NW_026941990.1, forward strand.
CAGTCGGATTCTTCGAATCCAGTCGGGATTCTTCGAACTCGATGGGATTCTTCGAATCCCAGTCGGATTCTTCGGAATCAGTCGGGATTCTTCAGAATCCTGTCGGACTTTGATCCCAGTCGGATTCTTCGAATCCCAGTCGGGATTCTTCGAATCCCAGTCGGATTCTTCGAATCCCAGTCGGATTCTTCGATCCCAGTCGGACCAGATCCCATCGGATTCTGAATCCCAGTCGGATTCTTCGAATCCCAGTCGGATTCTTCGAATCCAGTCGGGATCTTCGAACAGTCGACTTCGAATCCTGAGTCGGGATTCTTCGAATCCCAGTCGGACTTCGAATCCCAGTCGGATTCTTCGAATCCCAGTCGGGATTCTTCGAACCTGTCGGGATTCTTCGAATCCCAGTCGGATTCTTCGAATCCCAGTCCGGATTCTTCGAACTCAGTCGGGATTCTTCGAATCCAGTCGATTCTTCGAATCCCAGTCACCTTCGAACTCCAGTCGGATCTTCGAACTCAGCGACTTCGAACCCAGTCGGGATTCTTCGAATCCCAGTCGATTCTTCGAATCCCAGTCGATTCTTCGAACCTCGGGATTCTTCGAATCCGCGGATTCTTCGATCCCAGTCGGGATTCTTCGATCCCAGTCGGACTTCGAATCCAGTCGATTCTTCGAACCCAGTCGATCTTCGATCCCAGTCGGACTTCGAACCTGTGTCGGGACTCTTCGAACCCAGTCGATTCTTCGAACCTGGCCGGACTTCTTCGAATCCCAGTCGGGATTCTGAATCCCAGTCGGATTCTTCGATCCCAGTCAGATTCTTCGAACTCCAGCCTGACTTCGAACTCAGTCGGATTCTTCGAATCCCAGTCGGATTCTTCGAATCCAGTCGGATTCTTCGATCCCAGTCGGACTTCGAATCCCAGTCGGGACTTTCGAATCCCAGTCGGATTCGAACTCAGTCGGATTCTTCGAACTCAGTCGGATTCGAACCCAGTCGGATTCTTCGAACCCAGTCGGGATCTTCGAATCCCAGTCGACTTCGATCCCAGCTGAATCTGTCGAACTCTTCGAATCCCAGTCGGATTCTTCGATCCCAGCCGGATCTTCGATCCCAGTCGGATTCTTCGAATCCCAGTCGGGATTCTTCGAATCCCAGTCGGATTCTTCGAACTGTCGATTCGATCCCAGTCGGGTTCTTCGAATCCCAGTCGACTCTTCGAATCCCAGTCGGATTCTTCGAATCCCAGTCGATTCTTCGAATCCCAGTCGGGACTTCGAATCCCAAATGGATTCTTCGAACCCAGCGAATTTTCGAATCCCAGTCGGATTCTTCGAATCCCAGTCGGATTCTTCGAACTCCACGTCGGATTCTTCGAACCTGATTCTTCGAATCCAGTCGGATTCTCTGAATCCCAGTCGGGATTCTTCGAATCCAGTCGGATTTTCGGAATCCAGTCGGATTCTTCGAACCCAGTCGATTCTTCGAACTCAGTCGGATCTTCGATCGTCGATTCTCGGACTCAGTCGGATTCTTCGAACTCAGTCGGATTCTTCGAACTCAGTCGGATTCTTCGGAATCCAGTCGGATTCTTCGAACTCAGTCGGATTCTTCGAATCCCAGTCGATTCTTCGAATCCCAGTCGGATTCTCGAACCCAGTCGGATTCTTCGGATACCAGTCGGATTCTTCGAATACCAGTCGGATTCTTCGAATCCAGTCGATTCTTCAGAACCTTTCGCGATGCAACGGAACTTCAGCGTTCTGGTCGGTATTCCTGGATTCTTGGTCAATATCTCTTCAACTGCATCCGAGATTCTTCTGAAACCTTAACAGAATTTTACGGTTCGCTAAGTCGGTGTCTACGAAATCCATTCGGATTCTTCGTACTATCAGCCAGAATTTCACGGAATCCTTGGATGCTTTAGCTGGTTTATATTTTGTTGGCTCACATTCAGAACTTTTAAACTTATGTTCATACAAACAAATAAGAACATTAATTTCAGACCCAACCAATTATGACATAACAGCGCTTCTGATAGTATTTTTCACACAACCCTTCTAAATTATTCATCTCAGAAAGCCAACAACTATTAATCATTTTATTGAGTGGTGACTGCCATATGCTGTGAAGATCCCCACCCAACGTTATTGCTCAATGATTGTTCCTTTGATCTTTTTATCCATTCTTCTTCATTCTTGAGATCTTGATCCAGTTTCTTCTGCTCTCTCACGATCTCACCGCCAAAGAAGCCATTTTATGAGACAGATCTGAACAGCTGATCGAAATTTGAGTGGACGCTCGTCTTTGTTTTGGTAAATTTGCATGTAAACCATCATCATTTCGTCATCATCATCATCATTTCATTTCATTTTCGCAAATGTTCCTTGTAAAATGTAAATATTAGTATTTGGTCTCCTGTTTGAGCTTTCATAAAATGGCTTAGTGACGAACCGACTCTGCTCGTAACTTTCTCCACCTTCTTGCACCATCATCAGTGGGATAGTGATCCGAACGAGTTTTGATCGCATTTCTTGTATTCTCTCTTGTCTGTATTGGCCCCAACAATGTAGCCGGTTCATTCGCAGGTTCAGATGATTTTCACTTCTTTAAACCATCAAACGATGACGATGACCATAAAACAATGATCAAGTCGGCTGCAATAAACACAGAATATTTGTCTTATTAGCTCTTCACACCCGATCGGCCTTCCTCAGCAATAAGACCGATCAGGCCAAGCATTCCATCGAGCACTCCCCGTTCCCAGATCGGACGGATCTTTTCGTGCGGCAGCGCATGTTGTTACCCTGGCAGCGAGCGCAGAGGCGATTCAGGTTCGGCGTATTCCACGTAGCCACCGAAATAGAAGTTTCTCCTCGCCAGCAAACCGGGCAGCTTCTGCTGGCTGTGCATATTATCGCGGGCACCGACCGAAACGTTACCAATAATATCTCGGTAGCAGTCAGCATCGTTGGATGAGTGTTGCACATACCGACCGCGCATCCAGACTGCCCCAATCGGAGATATCGGCTGCTGTGCTGCTGATGCCGAGTGGGGAAACCTAACGGTCGCGGGATGGCTTTGCCTGACCGGTCCACTCTGCGGTGCGGCGAGGCTGCTCGTTGAATTTGGAGTCGTGTTTCCGTGTGAAAACATGACTCTGTTTTGATTATGCATATTTAATGATTGTAATTTACTTTTGGCTTGCATTTATCAAGCTTTATAAAAATTCAATTACCTTTTTTCTATTCAGGGATAAGTAATGATTTATTACTACATTATAAACATGTTTTGAGATTGTTTTCACTTTTCATGGACTCTCCGGATGTTTTCGCTTGTTGTGATGAAAATTATTCAACATCATCACTGCCCATAAAAGCTTTACTGTCCCATACAGGAAGGGAATTAAACAACGGACAGATATGCCTGTAGCGGCAGATTAGTTATGCTAAAACCTTAAATTTGGATGCTCATAACTGAAGAATCAAGATAATTTATGCAAATCATTTCTTTATGGCAGAAATAGTCAGTAAAATAAAGTGACCAGATCCCGGATTGTGCGGAACAGTCCGAATTCAGCCTACCTGTCCTGCATTGCCAGGTGTCCCGGAAAACATCCCACATTTCATGATAAATCCATAAAGTTTGGGAAATCTAATACGATGTTTAGAGAATCTGAAAGACCGAACTATTCAGAAGAAAAGGAAAATTTAAGTAATCTAGAGGATTACTGAACTTGGAGAATAAAGTTTAGAATGTTTTGAGGATTTAAATAATTTCTATAATTTTAAATGGGCCAGTGGGATAACTCATGTCGAAATCTCTTCACTTCCGCCACTAAAAAAATAATAGGACAAAATCCGTGGACAGATAACCAGGCTGTCTTAATCATTAAAGACCCCAGCCTTTTTAAATAAAGTTGAGTTGATTTTCCAGCCTTTGGATAACGCAGAAATCTCCGAATTCCGGAATAAACAAAGGAGGAATGTGGAATATTAAGGATTTGTATGATTTTGGTACAGGTGGTAGTTCAGGCCAGCTCCAGCATCTAGAAAAAAATGGAATATCAGAAAATGAGTAAAATCTGTATTCTCAAATCTGCAAAGATCTGCATAATCAGAAAACGCATGAAACATGCGAAATTTCACGTCAACCAACGACGGTCGTTTGGACAACGGACAACATCCATAGTAGACCAATGAAGAATGTTTCGTTTGACGAAGACTTTCCACGGCTAAAGCGGAAATAGAAGTCCCAACTCATAATACACATCTTACGTGATATTTGATGGGCTACAGCCAATCGCTTCCAGTCGAACATTGAGCGTCCTTAGGTCCCTTCAACTGCAAAAAGCCATCGTGTACGCGACCTTCCACGAAACCTGCGGAATTCAAATTATCTTCGCTTGATCCTTCTCGGCGGTAAACAGGAGAACGGTATTTGGCGGCGTCACGAATCACGAGTTTACCAGGAGTATAAAGATTATACAACACGGCAGACTACGGTGAGCTGGACACGTATGTTCGTATACATCACACAACTACAAAATATGCTCAAACAACAGGCGCCGTACAGCCACAAGGTCTATATTGAAACCATTTCTTATTTCAAATATGTTTGAAAAATAAACAAAGATTTTGGGAATTTGTTTCCATGAGAGCTGCAGGTTGATTGGAGGAAAATCTCATTGACGATTTGATACGCTTTCATTACCACTAGATTAGTCAAGATTATTTATTATTTCACTTTTACTGTAAAGTACCAGATTTCTATGGTCAACCGGGACACCATAACACCATAGCATTATATAAGTAAGAGTTTTTCTCGCAATATAAATACACAGGGAATGCATACAAACCATACATCAACCTAATTCGTAGAGCTGAGTCGATTTGTATAGTAGAAAAAAGTACCCAATTGTAGGTACTTTTTACTCTTACCTCTCCCTCCTCTTCTTTTGTTGTCATAAACAAAGAGCCAAACCACTTAACAAGGGCAATAACGGAACTCAACGTTAAGTAATATCATGTTTACAAAAGTAAAATCAAATTTACTTATCTTTTAGTCATTAAAAAATATTAGGTAATTTTATTCTAACCGTGTATATGACAGTAAGGACCTCCTTAGCTATGCGGTAAGAAGCACGGCTACAAAGCAAGACCATGCTGAGGGTGGTGGTTCGATTCCCGAGACCGGCACCGATTGAAAATTGTCTCGACTTCCTGGGCATAGAAGTATCATCGTGCTAGCCTCATGATATACGAATGCAAAATGGTAATCTGACTTAGAAACCTCGCAGTTAATAACTGTGGAAATGCTCAATGAACACTAAGCTGTGAGGTGGCTCTGTCCCAGTGTCCTGATGATCCGCAATGCCAATAACAAGAAGAAGATATAGCACCCTCTGACTTCTATTGCAGATGTGTTTCTGAAGTACACATTTAGCCTTTTCGTTGGTTCCTTGAGGTACTCCGGAAATGTTACAATACATTTCAGACGGTTGAATACTATTTCGCCGAAAAGCATTTCGCGTTTTTTTTCACTGTACTACATTTTGCGGAATATATCAACTCTACGAAACACATTTCGCGGAATGGATCTTTTCTCCGAAAGACATTTCGCGGAATGGACCTTTTCTCCGAAAGACTTTTCGCGGAGTGTACCTTTTCACCGAAAATCATTTCGCGGAATGCCATTCAAAATTCAGTTGGAATACATTGAAATATTTACCGATTTCTGCTTAATTACTGCCATCCGGCTAAATTCGTTTAGATTGTGATTTAAGGCAATGAATGAAAGGTAATACCTTCTATTGATGTCTGAGCAAAACGTTTAGCATAAAGATAATAAAATGTACGGAATGCGAACATGGGTGCGTCACCGAAAGGCAATAAATAAACAAAGCCAAGAGACGACGAAATAGATGGTAACTACTCGTGACCACGGCGTGGTGGGAAGGTCGGCGTCAGGTCAGGTAAAACGTTAGGATCAGATAAAACTTAGACATAAGAAAATCCATAATTAAGGAGAAATAGGAAATCAAATTATTACCATCTCAGCTTCGTTAGAGTGGAGTTCATTCTTCATTGTCAGAAAAGAAAGACCGTCTCACTGATTTTTGCTAAATCGGTGTCATCGTGAGAAGAGTAGGTTTCTTGGTTAAAGAAAGAGGTGGCTCCAGAGAGGAATTAAGTGTTTTCCTCACGGTGGCCGTGTGACTAGTTCTTGCTTTTGATAGTGAAATCCTAAAAGGCGGGTGATCGGGTAAAAGAACGATAAGTGAAAGTGCATTGAGTGATCAATCAATTCTCGGAAGTAACCGAGAATTACAAAGGAGAAATTTGTGGTGAAAAAAGGCTCTTGGACGCGACGGACAGCCGACCAAGTCAATCCATCTAGAGACGAGTGGTGTGAAGTTAGATCGAAGGGTTAGTAATAAGTGATAAGTTAGATCATTAGTGATTTAGGACAAAAGTTTTCTAGATAGTTTCGTATGAAAATAATTTTGTTAGTTTTGGCAGTGATCCTGTTTAGTAAAAGCAAAATGTTGCAAATTGTTTTAAAGAAAATAAGAAGGAAATTGTAAGTCTTGCACTCGTCCGATGAAAGAGAGTCAATGATTCAATGCAATTATTGCCTTTTATGGTTTCATCAATCTTGTGTCAGTTTAGAATCTTACCTACGGAAGACGAAACCTGAATGTCCGCGATGTTTAGAGGTTTACTCTAAACTAAAATGTTTGAAGAGAACGAGTCCTCTAGACTACATACATTCTTGAAAATTCAGAAACACAAGAAGCTCAAAATAAAATGTTTCACGATTTTTTAAAATAATGAATTTGAAAATGGAAAAAGTGAATCATATTCAATTCTATACCCTTCTACTCTTATGCTTCTACTTCCTCAAATGTGCCGGTTAATCATACAACAACCTCTTCGAATCAGATAGTAAATTTGCTAGCTAGACAATCACTAGCAGAATTCATGAACGCTTTTTTTTGCGTGTACTATTGGATATGGGCGACCCATCATATCAAAAGGTTTTGGAATTTTGAATACTGAAACGATCAATTGGGTATAAAGTTGATTGTCCATATCTTCAGACACAACGAAACGTAAGCGTTGTCAATTGTTGCGAGAATGTATGACCCACTTGGTTTAAGTTCAAATGTCACCATAGAGAGTAGAATTATATTGCAAGATCTATGGGATAGAAGTACCTGAAAACATTAAGAATCGTTTAGTTGAATGGTCTATTAGAGTTAAAGGTTTGGATTCACTTAAGATTCAAAGGTGTTACATCAAAGCTTTAGAGGTTACAAAAGAGAGGTACGTCTTTGTAGATGCATCAGATAAGGCATTTGCTGCCGTAGTATATTTGGGACCTTGTCAGGAGATGATATTGATGTAAGCATAGTCGTTGCTAAGGCTAGGACGGCTCCTATGAGGGCGATGACCATTCCGAAATAAAACTACAGGCAGCATTATCAGATACACGTCTGGCTAATACTATCGCAAAAGAAATTATATTAGAAATACATGAAACCGTGTATTGGTCGGATAATAGTACTGTCTTATCATGGATTAAATCGGATCCACGGAATTATAGACAATTCGTTGCTTTTCGAGTTAGTAAAATTCATGATAGTACTACCTTAAACCAATGGAGGTGGATTGATATCAAAAGCAATCCCGCAGATGAAGCTACTAAGGTGATTAAAAGGAAATCCATTTGATTAGATGGATCAATTTTTCTAAAACAGCCCGAATAAACTTGGCCCAAAATGAATGGTTCATTGAGAACAAACGAAGAATTAAGACATGTTAATCTCATAATGAGTGCAGAAATATTTGATTTTGAAGGCATTCAAATTAATTGGTGTTCAAACTGGTTACGTTTAAAAAGGTCAGTTTGTATGGCCAAGAAATTCATCGACAGGTTACGCACAATAAGGCATAAATAACCCTTTGATTTATATTTATCTAAAGGTGATTTTGATTGGGCAGAAACAATTCATATCAAACAATTCATATCAAAATTCATATCAAAGTGAAGTATTCTCAGACGAAATTTTATGCTTAGCGCTTTCTGGGAAAATTGATGAGCATAGTCATATCAGGAATTTAAACCCAGATCTAGATGACGAAGGTATATTGCGATCAAATGGAAGACTAGCAAACGTTAAGTGTTTGTTTGCCCTAGCAAAAAGACATATTATATTGCCTCAAATGCATCATGTGACGAAGCTAATTCTACAACAATATCATGAACGTTTTCATCATCAGAAATTCGAAGCGGTAATTGCAGCCACTCGGTCCGATAACAATTTCAATAGGATGAAGGACGGAGAAACGATGGGGAGCCCTTTTTTCGTGTTTGGTAACGCGAGTTATCCATTTAGAAGTAGCCTTCGACGCAAATACTGATTCTTTCTTTCTTTGTCTAATGTATTTACAACACTTACGCGGAAGAGTTGCTGAATTATAAAGTGACAACGGTACAAATTTTATTGGTGATAATAACGAGTTTAGGAAAATAAAACAAAGGTTGGCGACTAAAGGAATTGATTGGAATTTTAATCCTCCTATGTCACCACATTTTGACGAAGCTTGGGAAGAAATGGTTAGAGAAACGAAAAGTTTGATGAAATTCTTTCAGGGTACATATCGTGAGAGCCACGTTCCACGCTTAGAGTCACGTTCAATGAGATTGCATTTATCATTAACTGCAGGCCATTAACACACATTGCTCAGACCGCATCGTGCTTCCGTGCTGTGCTGTTCTTTGCGGAAGTTTTTAATACTACCCGAAGCTATTTCAATTTCAACAGTGCTTCTCAGCGCTATTTGTACCCACTGATCCCGTTACGAGCTTTGCAAGAATCCGTGCCTTCGTTTTACGTTGGACCCGTTTCCTTCTAAGAAACAAGGTTTCAAGACCGTCCTGCCAAAGCGCGGAAATATAGAATGAAGCTGGAGACTTCAGATATTCCTTCTAACTCTAATATCGGAAATAATTCTTCTCCTATCGAACTGAGCAATCAGTTCGATTTGATCCATGATGAAATTGAGCAAATCGAATCTACCTCTAGCCCAGGTGATTCGATTCATGCGAAAAAGCAAAGGATTCCGCCAATTGTGGTATCTGTTGTCGAGTTTTCTGGCTTTTGAAATGAGATTTTGAGTAACCTTCAGGGGATCACGGTTTCATTGCAGATTGCCAGGAAGGGTGACTGCCGCGTTTTGCCGGGATCCTTTCACAATCGCAAACGTCTTCTTCAGTATCTAACTGAAAAGCGCCATAAATTCTTCACATACGACGACAAAACTGAGCGATTGTTCAAAGTCGTCTTGAAAGGTCTCCCCAGTGATGATAAATCGCTGGATGACATAAAAATTGAAATTTCTCAATTACTTGGATTTTCACCAATCCAAGTAATTAAGATGAAAAAGAAATCTCGCTCTGGTACTTTCCAGAGGGGTATTTCTCAAGAATTTTATTTAGTTCACTTCAACAAAAGTGAACTAAATAATATGAAAAGTTTTGAAAAGGCCTGTATTATGTCCCATGTTCGTGTTACATGGGAACATTTCCGCAGGCCTGGGGGAAATTTCCTAAAACCCACTCAGTGCCGTAAGTGCCAAAAGTGGGGTCACGAAACTAAGCATTGCCACATGGATGCTAAATGTATGATTTGTGATGGAACCTCTCACACAAAGGACGCCTGTCCTGTGAGAGAAGATTCCAATAAATTTAAATGTGCCAATTGTGGCGGCAATCATAAATCCAATTTCTGGGAATGCCCTTCACGCAAACAAGTTTTGCATTCCCGTACAAAATTGATGACGGAATATTCCAATAGAATCCCAGATTGTTATTGGACTTTTAATGAATCCTAATTTTTATTTGAAAATTTTAAATTGGAATGTCCGCTCTTTAAAGGGCAAGGAAGATGAATTATTAAACTTCCTATCAGTTCATAATGTGCACATTGCCATTATAACTGAAACATATTTAAAACCTGGTCTTTTCATCAAATAAGATCCAAATTATTTTATTTACCGAAATGATCGTCTTGACAGCGCCTGACAGACGTATCAAACATAAATTATATCACAGACCGCATCGTGCTTTCGTGCTGTGCTGTTCTTTTCTCTCTTTGCGGAAGGAAGTTTTTAATACTACCCGAAGCTATTTTAATTTCAACGGTGCTTCTTAGCGTTATTTGTACCCACCGATCCCGTTACGATCTTTGCAAGGACTCGTGCCTTCGTTTTACGTTGGACCCGTTTGCGGAAGTAAAATTCCGACAAGCGGTGGTAATCCTGCAGGGACACCGTTCTGGAAAAAAAATCTCTTAGAAGGTCACGTCTCCACGCTCAGCAATGAGCATTAATAAAAACAAGAGGAAGGGGGAGTCGCTGAATTCTCCACTTCCTTCTAAGAAACAAGGTTTCAAGACCATCCTGACAAAGCGCGGAAAAATAGAAGGAAGCTGGAGACTTCAGATATTCCTTCTAACTTTAACGTTGACATTATTTCTTCTCCTATCGAACTGAGCAATCAGTTCGATTTGATTAATGATGAATTTGAGAAAATCGAATCTAGCTCTAGCCCAGGTGATTCGATTCTTGCGAATAAACAAAGGATTCCGCCAATTGTGGTATCTGTTGCCGAGTTTTCTGGCTTTAGGAATGATATTTTGAGTAACCTTCAGGGGATCAAGGTTTCATTTCAGATTGCCAGAAAGGATGACTGCCGCGTTTTGCCGGGATCCTTCGACGATCGCAAACGTCTTCTTCAGTATTTAACTGAGAAGCGCCATAAATTCTTCACATATGACGACAAAACTGAGCGATTGTTCAAAGTCGTCTTGAAAGGTCTCCCCAGTGATGATAAATCACTGGATGAGATTAAAATTGAAATCTCTCAATTACTTGGATTTTCACCAGTCCATAAACCCAATTTATGGGTATGCCCTCCGCGCAAAAAAGTGTTGAACTCCCGTGCAAAATTGATGACGGGAAATTCCAATCGAGGTTTATACCCATGTCCCAACGGAAAATAATGGTCATGTTTCCGATTCAGGTAGCATGTCTGCTTCCGATTTTGATTTTTTAACTGAACAATTGCATCACATGATTGATGCAATGTTCAAAGCAAATACCATACCAAGCTGTTCAGGTTGGTATAAAGTACACACAAATATTGTTATCGGACTCCGTTTTAATGGATTCAAATAATTGTGTGAAAATTTTAAATTGGAATGCCCGCTCTTTGAAGGGTAAGGAAGATGAATTATTCAACTTCCTATCAGTTCATAATGGGCACATTGCCATTATAACTGAAACCTATTTAAAACCAGGACTCTCCATTAAAAGAGATCCAAATTATTTTATCTAAAGAAATGATCGTCTTGACAGCGCCTGTGGTGGGGTCGCCATTGTCATTAATAGACGTATCAAACATAAATTTTCTCTTCGTTCGAAACCAAAGTTTTTGAAACCTTGGGAGTTTCTGTTGAAACAAATTTTGGACAATTTTCCTTCATAGCATCCCACTTGCCTTTTCAATGCAATGGGCAGCAAAAGAATTTGTTGAAAGCTGATCTTAAATTCTGACTCGCAACAAATCAAAATTCTTCGTAATTGGCGACTTCAATGCCAAACACCGTTCATGGAATAATGCTCCAACGCAATTCCAACGGTAAACTTTTATTTGAAGATTGTTCTGCGGGATATTATACTATTCAATATCCCAATGGCCCAACTTGTTTTTCATCCACTCGAAATCCTTTGACAATTGATTTGGTTTTAACGGATTCACGTCACCTGTATGGCCAATTGGTAACTCATGCTGACTTTGACTCTGACCACCTTCCTGTGACATTTGAGATCTCACAAGAAGCCATTTATAATCCAATCAGCTCTACTTTCAATTATCATAGGGCTGATTGGGATTTATATAAAACGTATATCAATAGGAATTTTGATGTTGATATTCCTCTCGATACCAAAAGTGATATTGATTCAATATCACTTTTGGTCAGAGTGTAAAATAATCGAAATTTTTTAGTGAAGACCATTTTTCTTCATTTGTCAGTTCACTTCCGACACATTCATAGTCGGCTCTGGACAGTCAATATTCAGTTGAATATTAGTCATTGAATATTTATGCACTTTTTACAAATTGATAAATTATCTGAAATCTGACCACGTTTCAAATAAGTAAAGTGATTTATCACACAGGACTGAATCCGATTTTCATCCGCGAGGCACTTTCACTGGTAAACATCAACATAAACAATGCTAATTATGTATTTTTCTGCACATAGTAAACACATTCAGTGACAGTCGAATGAATGAGTTCGTGGAGTAGTCGTCTGACTATGTCATTCTATGTTTTGAATATTCATGCGATGTTTGTCAAAATTCGGACCGAAGTTGCTTCATGAAGATGAATATTTTAAGCTCTGATATTGATAATGCTCTCGTATCTTTGACAAATTTAATTTTCGAAGCCAGAGGCATTGCAATTCCTAAATGTGAAATTAAATTCAACTCCATTATTATTGACGACGATCTTCAGCTACTGATCCGTCTTAAAAATGTGAGGCGAAGGCAATACCTAAGAACTCGCGATCCCGCATTGAAAGTTATTTGGCGAGATTTGCAAAATGAAATTAAAAAGCGTTTCGCTATTCTGAGAAATACCAACTTTGAGAATTGGATCCCAGTTCGAAACCCTTTTGGAAATTAACGAAATTTCTTAAAAAAACCTCAAAAGCCAATTCCAGCGCTTAAAGAGGGAAATAAAATTTTATTAACAAATGGCGAAAAGACTCAAAAATTTGCTCAGCCGTTCGAGAGTGTCCATAAATTTAGTCTAGGTCTCAGCAGCCCAATTGAGGATCAGGTTACACGGAGCTTCGAAGACATTCTCAATCAAGAGAATGATTTTACCCCTTCGTTGGGAACTAATTTGGATGAAGTGAGATTTATTACTAGAAAATTTAAAAATATGAAAGCCCCGGGTGATGATGGTGTTTTCTACATACTTATCAAAAAACTTCCTGAGAGCTCTTTATCCTTTTTGGTGAATTTAAATAACAAAAGATTTCAATTGGCATACTTCCCAGATAAATGGAAAAACGCTAAAGTTGTTCTAATTTTGAAGCCGAACAAATATCCAGCTGGGGCTTCTAGCTATCACCGAATCAGTTTGCTTTCTTCAATAAGCAAACTGTTTGAAAAGATTATTTTAAATAGAATGATGGTTCATATTAATGACAATTCTATATTTGCTGATAAGCAATTTGGTTTTCGCCATGGGCATTCAACCACTCATCAGTTATTAAGAATTACGAACTTAATTCGGCTCAACAAATCTGAAGGATATTCGACTGGAGTTGCTCTTCTTGATATAGAGAAAGCATTTGACAGTGTTTGGCATGAAGGTTTGATTGTTAAATTGATGAATTTTAATTTTCCTCTGTACATCATTAAACTGATCCAAAATTATTTATCAGATCGCTCACTTCAGGTAAATTATCAGAATTCTTAATCTGATAGATTACTTGTAAGGGCTGGTGTCCCCCAAGGCAGCATACTGGGGCCCATATTGTATAACATTTTTACTTCTGACTTACCTGATTTACCACCAGGGTGTCGAAAATCTTTGTTTGCAGATGATACGATGATGATGATGATATGATGATGGCCTCTCAGTCAAAGGGCGAAGCCTTCGTGTCATTTGTAATAGATTGCAAAAAAATTTGGATATTTTCTCCACTTTCCACCAAAATGGAAAATTTTCCGGAATGCTTCCAAAACTCAGCTTATAATTTCCCCACATAAGCCGAGAGCTGCTTATTTGAAACCTTCTAGCAGACATATTGTCACTATGAATGGGATTCAAAAAGTGAAAATAGCGAAGTTAAATATTATATAGTTAAATAAATATAGGTTAAATAAATATAGGACTTCTGCTAGATCAAAAATTGACTTTCAAAAGTCACATTGAAGGCTGAATGCCAAATGAAATATATTAAGTGTCTATACCCACTTATAAACAGAAAATCAAAACATTGTCTTAAGAACAAACTTTTGATTTACAAACAAATTTTTAGACCAGCCATGTTGTATGCTGTGCCAATATGGACTAGTTGCTGCAATACGAGAAAAAAGGGACACCAGAAGATTCAAAATAAAATTTTGAAAATGATTCTAAAGTTGCCCCGTGGTGTAGTCCAATGAACTTCATGAATTTCTAATATTGAGACTTTGCAATAAACGTGCAACAAAATAATTCCCAATTTTAGGCAAAAATCGTTCCAATCTTGAAAATCTATTTCAACCAAGGATGTTAACGATCATTCAATAATTTGCGTTCGATCATTTAGTAGTTTGTCAATAACACATTCCAAAAGCTGAATTTCAAAATATGTTGTATGGTGGACTTCTAGAGCGAAGGTTTTTCTACAATTCTGTCTAATGGTTCGTAGTTTGAATTCCACTAGTAACGGAGTTATAGCTATAGTTTCAGTAACTTAGACTAAATGATAACAAAATTCCAATCATTTAGTTTAAGTTACTGCAACTAGCGCTCTAACTCCGTTATTAGTTGAATTCTAGTAACGAACCATTAGACAAAGTTGTAAAAAAAAACCTTCGCACTAGAAGTCCACCATACAACATGATTTAAAATTCAGCTTCTGGAATGTGTTATTGACAAACTACTAAATGATCGAACGCAAATTACTGAATGATCGTTAACATCCTTGATTTCAACGATTAGCTCCTTGCACCCTTAGTATAAATTAGGTTAAGTTTAGTTTAAGTTGAAAATATTGTAATTCCTACTTGGTTCTGTGCGGCATGGTTAATGATAATCAATGCATACACTGAACAGTGTACAGTGTGCTGAACGGTCACACCTTTTGAATGTACCTTGCACGCTGTCGACATGGCGACAGACCGACACAACGCATCACACGCTTACGCGCGAAGTCACATTCGGCAAGCGCCTCTGCAAGCTGCATCATTTTCCGGTAGCATAACAACAGGTAAGTCGCCATTTTATATATAATAAGTATAAACTCCAAGCGCTGGGTTATTCCTCGTATGCGGAAGTGCACATTTTGGCGATCCTGCCAGGAGTAATTAAATATTGACTTGATTCCCAAAAGTTAGAAGGAATAACCCAGACGCTAGCAAATCAGCCCAACAAACGAACTCCATTTTCTTTTTTTTCAAATCTGATGATGCAAAACAAAAAAAGTTCTTAGCGTGACGGGATGTCCGCATCAACTAATTACCTCAGTGTTAAAAGAAATCAGTCCTTAGCGTGACGGGATGTCCGCATTACCAAATAACCTCGGCGAAACAAAAAGATCAGTCTTGGGCGTGACGGGATGTCCGCAAAACTCGCGCTTAGTATGGCGAGGCATGTGGTTTTTACAATTGATCCTTGGCATGTTAGGAAATCTTTAAACAAATGTCCTTAGTACGCCCACAAATGTCCTGGGTGTAACGAAATGTCCATTCAAACAGGCGTGACGGGATGTCCGCGACAACAAAGTGTTGAGCCGTCCGTATAAAAGTCCACGGCGTAACAAAGTGTCTTTGTGACAAGTCCTAGGCGTGACGGGATGTCCGCATAATTTCAAATGATCTTGATTGTGGAACACAATCTTTGGCGTGACGGGATGTCCGCAAAACCTGCTCCAATGTGTAATAAAACCTCCAAGCAAGGTTCTTTGATGTCACTGCCCACTTGATATCCTCTATGTCATTATCTTAAAAAAAAAAAAAATGTACTAGTTAGACGAAAAAAAACCCTTGCACCCATTGAAATTATCCTTTAAATACAGACATTCGCCCTGTAATAGGAAACATTATGCTTGACTAAAGTTCGAGTGCTCGTTAATTGTGTCTATTCCAGATCATATAAGTAATTGTTCCAAACAACATGTCAAGTAACGGGAGATATGTCCGAGCGCCCGAGTACCTCTACTCACAATCCAGCGATGACGAGTGCGAGCAGGGAACCTCTCCGACGATGAACAACATTCACGATTCGGATAACGAGTCCGTTGATAACCGAAATGACATTGACTTTTGCTCCGATTTCGTTCATCCAGTCGTGTCTGCAGTTCAAGGCCAAGATCTCGACAACATTCAAGATACCGTTAGTCAGGTCATCGATCCCTCCGCTGCATCTGGATGCAGTAAGACTTCAACGGACAGCAACGAACAGCGACTCCAAAGGATGGAAAACGCACTGTTCGACATCACCAAGGCAATCCACTCTATGCAAACGACACGAGCCACACCGTATATCCCTGACGCTGATCAAAATTGGTGCACTCCTGTCAGTAGCTCGGGTGACATCGCTTTGCCCAGTATTCGTTGGGACAACATAAAACCATTCCCATCCGGAGTACCAGCGAATAAGATGTGGGAAGAATGGAACCGGTACATCGAAAATTTTGAAATTGCTGCTTCCCTGAGCAATGCCAACGATCCAGTTCGAAGAACGCAGTTGCTCTTTCTCTCGATTGGGGACGAATTGCAAAATATCGTCAGAGCGGCTAAATTAAAACCGAGTTTGAACGATGCAGGATGTTACCGTAATTTTGTCGACAATATTCGAAAACATTTTCAGTCGATGACGGATTCAGCGGCCGAACATGAAGCCTTCTCGAACATGCGACAGGACAGATCTGAATCAGCAATCGCTTTCCACGCTCGATTAACGGCAAAAGTTCGACTTTGCGGATACAGCTCAACAGATCAAGACCGATTTGTAAGGGCGCAGCTGTTGAAAGGTCTGAGGAATAGAGAGTTGGTTAAGGCTGCAAGAACATACGGACACGACACTAACTACATAGTGCAAGCAGCTACTCGTGACGAAGCCTATGAAGCGGAGACAGCAATCCAAGCATCATCTCAGCCTTTTGAACAGTATGCCATCAACCGTGTACAACGACAGTCCCCACGACAACCGTCATATCGTGAGTCATCCAGCAAACGTCCAAGGCCGGGAAGAATGGTAGACAGAACAGAGTCTAAACGATTCCGAAATAATCAGCAAGCACCGCGAAGAGATTTGCAGGAACGGGGACGCCGTGCTCGCTGCCGCCGTTGTAATGGTCTGCCTCATTCGAATTATCCTTGCCCAGCGCTAAACAGGAACTGCAATTCATGTGGCGAACGTGGACATTATGCCGCTGCTTGCCGCCAATCCCGGATCCGTCATCTCCAAATCAAATCCAATGATTCACCGACACGCGACAATAACATCGACCATGCTCAGGTATTGAACGATTAATTAATAATAACGCAATAAAAGTTGAATTTCTTTCCTAAAAAAAAAAAATATATATATGTATAGTTTGATTTGTATATAACTTATATATGTACAATTTTAGCATGTAAACACACTTTCTCTCGAAGACGTGTTGGTCACCTGTCGACTAGGTTCATCAAGTCCAGTTCAAATGCTTGTGGATTCTGGGGCTGATGTCAATGTAATCGGTGGCAGAGATTGGTTACGTCTCAAGCAAGAACATTTGTCGGGCTTAGCTGACTTGAAAATAGTAAAAAATGCTATGAAGAACATTCATGCATTCGCTGCCAAATCGCCTCTGGTCGGGGAGTGTGCATTCGTGGCAGAGATAGTGGCGGTTAATAATCGCGGGTCAGCTACTAAAGGATATTTCACGTGATTTGTGGTGGAACGAGATCACTACTTGGTCGTTCAACGGCAAGCGATATGGGGCTTCTACATGTTGCAACTACCAACAGTCTTGAGGATGCTGGTGAACGGGTAACATTCCCAAAAATGCCTGGAGTAAAAATCAGATTCAGCGTCGATGATAAAGTTCCACCTGTGAAGAATGCCTATTATAACGTGCCAGCAGCTTTTCGTGAGGCAGCGAAACTACGTTTAGAGGAAATGGAATCGCAAGGCATTATCGAGAAGGTAACAAACGCTCCAAACTGGATAAGTGGGATGTCCGCAGTCGCCAAGGGAAAGAACGACTTTCGATTGGTGGTCAATATGCGAGCCCCGAATAAAGCTATCAATCGAGAGTATTTCCGGCTGCCATTAATCGAAGAGATGAAGGTGAAGCTCCACGGGTCGAAGTATTTCAGCAAACTTGACCTCAGCAATGCGTTCTATCATCTCGAACTGCACAATGAATCTAGGGATCTCACCACATTTTTGTCAGAAAATGGTATGTGCCTACAAACATGTTTTTAAAAAAACTAATGTTCAGTAATTTTATACAACTTACAAACCTCATTAAAATTTCCCAGGTATGTATCGGTTCACCAGGTTGATGTTCGGGGTAAACTGCGCCCCCGAAATCTTCCAGAGAGAGATGACGCGTATTCTTAAGGGCGTGGAAAACAAAATAATTTATATCGACGATGTACTCATCTTCGCGGATTCTCTTGAGGAATTGCGTAAAACTGTCTGCGAAGTCTTGAACATACTGAGGGCGAACAACCTAACGCTTAATACCGCAAAATGCGAGTTTGATAAGACGCGAATTCAGTTTTTGGGACATGAGCTTGACGAAAATGGGTTCCACGTAGACAATGCTAAGATAAAAAGCATACGTAATTTTCGGGAACCTGCTACAATTTCAGAGTTGCGTAGCTTTCTCGGATTGGCATCGTATATTAGTCCGCACATTAAGAATTTTGCGGACATCACCAACCCTTTATGGGAGATAATTACCGCTAAAACATGGGAATGGGGACAACGGCAGAGCTTGGCTTTCAATAAGGTTAAGGACAAAATAGTACACTGTTGTGTGTCTCTAGGATTCTTCTCAGAGAAAGATATAACGATCCTTTATACAGACGCCTCACCGGTGGCACTAGGTGCGGTCTTAGTGCAAGAGGATGTACATGATCAAGCAAGAATCATCAGCTTTGCATCTAAGGCCCTTACCACCACGGAAAAAAAATATGCTCAAAACCAACGCGAAGCTCTCGGTGCAGTTTGGGCCGTTGAGCATTTTTCGTATTTTTACTTGGAAGGCAGTTTACATTGCGCACAGATACTCAGGGGTATCATTTATCCTCAACCGTACACGCGAGGAATCAAAAGGGCATTGACACGAGCTGACGGATGGGCATTAAGATTAAGTCCATACAGCTACACAGTTGAATACATTCGAGGGTCAGAGAACATTGCTGATGCTTCTTCAAGGTTATATGTTGGAACCGACGAGCCATTCGACGATGACTGCAGTCCTTGGGAAATTGCAACCCTGGAAGCCAATGGTGTCGATTTCATCACCGACGATGAAATCAAAAAAGCCACAGCGGACGATCGAACTCTTCAAGCAGTCATGGAAGCTTCGTACTCAGAATGTTGGCCGAAACACTTGCAAACATATCAGCGTCTGGAAGAAGATTTGTCCATACGAGAAAGCATGTTGGTGAAGACGGGATGCGTGGTGATTCCAGATGCGCTACGTCAACGTGTGCTGCACATTTCGCATCAGGGTCATCCATCGGCGGCGAAGAATAAAAGTATCCTACGACAACGAGTGTGGTGGCCCGGCATGACCATTGACGTCGAGAAGTGGGTGGATTCTTGCTCTTCGTGTGCGTTGAACGGTAGACCAGAGAAGCCTACCCCAATGCAGCGCATCCTTGCTCCGAAAGCGGTCTGGGAAACAATAGCGCTGGATTTCAATGGACCTTACATCAAATTCGGTGGAATTTCCATCCTCGTCATAGTTGATTACCGGTCGAGGTTTTTTGCTTGCTAAACCAGTAAAATCTACTAGTTTTGAGAACACCAAAAGAGTTTTGGAGGACGTTTTCGACAGAGAAGGTTTTCCAAAAACGATAAAGACGGACAACGGCCCGCCTTTCAACGGTGAAGAATACAAACGCTACTGTACGGAAAGATCAATTACACCAATCTTCTCCACGCCATTATTCCCGCAACAGAACGGGCTCGTGGAGAGCTACATGAAAGTAGTTAATAGAGCTATGACCAATGCAACAATCAGCAAGACGAATTATGTTGAAGAACTACGCAAAGCAATTCACGCCCATAATGCTGCGATCCATAGCGTAACCAAGTTAGCTCCCGAAGAAATCATGTCTGGTCGGAAAATAAAACGAGGATTACCATTACTTGACTTCGAAAAAGTGTCGATAGATGATGATTTGTTATCCAAACGAGATCGGGAAGCTAAGTTGGCGGCGAAAGAGCGCGAGGACAAAAGACGAGGTGCACGGCCCAGCCGAGTACAACCAGGAGACATGGTGATAGTTGAGAGACATATGCGAGGCAGGGGGAATCGCGTTTCTTCCCGAAGAAGTATACGGTCACTGAAGACAATAATGGCAGTTTGACACTCAATAACGAAGATGGCCAAGTGTTGAAACGGCATATTTCTCAAACCAGGAAGGTGTCTAATTGGCGTACAGAAAGACTAGCAAGCAACTCCGATCATCAACCAATGACCTCGAATGCAGAAGCGGGTGTCCCAGTGAGAAAAAGGAATGCTCCAACGTACCTGAAAGATTACATCCGGTCTACAGAACAAGAATCATAATTGCAGTAGACAAGATTTCGAAATAAAGAATAATCATCAGAACAAATTATTCTTTCCCACACTACACATAATTTAAATTTGAGATATGTTTTTCTTCCAAACGTTAGTTTGCTCACCTAATCTTTCCTTGCATGCATACTGCAGTTTATCAGGATCTCCCTACCTCTGCCAAGAAAACGCATTCATCCGCCAAGACAGGGATTTGAAGGCACAAAATACGGGGGGGAAAACCTTATAACTGGAACCGTAAACACTAAAATATATATTTTTTTACGAAAATGGAAAAAACTACCCGAATGCAGTTCCAACTGATGATGTAATAATATAAACATGGAAAAATGTTCGTAGGTGTTTTAGTATTTGACGTTAGTCGGAGGTCTCTTCGTTTATGGCCCGTTTACATATGAGCTAGTTCTAGCGGACAATGCATTGTCCGACAATACTAGCGCGAAATTAGCATAATGTAAACAGGAATTGTCATGTGCTAGTAGTGTTTACATTATGCTAATATCGAGCTAGTATTGTCGGACAGTGCATTGTCCGCTAGAACTAGCCTATATGTAAACGGGCCATTAAATACTGTAGAACAAAAACAATGTGAGTGGATGGTGCTACATATTTCGTGATGCTCGTTTTCGGTTTCCTACCATGGTTCACGTTAGTTGGTAGATCATATGAAAATTTCCCAGTATTGTTAGTAATAACAGGTAATTACTGAACAATATACAATATTTCAAGGACATTTAATGTTGATTGATGTTTTCCACCAAGCAAATTCATCTGTCAAATCAGCTGAATTTGAATACTTTTTCTTCTTTTTTTTAAACTGACAGAATTTCCCCCGCGGGAAAATAAATGAGTGCAGCGGAGCACACGAAAATAAAATTTTAGTCAACTTTACTGGAAATTGCGGGAAAAGCACAACAACACTCAGGAAAAATCTTCAGACTTTTTATGTTTTATTCGGCGGCAGAGAAAAAACGCAAAATTACTTTTTAATGAAGAGTTTTATTACGGGTATCATTATTTTCTGGGAAAAGGGGAGATGTGCGGCATGGTTAATGATAATCAATGCATACACTGAACAGTGCACAGTGTGCTGAACGGTCACACCTTTTGAATGTACCTTGCACGCTGTCGACATGGCGACAGACCGACACAACGCATCACACGCTTACGCGCGAAGTCACATTCGGCAAGCGCCTCTGCAAGCTGCATCATTTTCCGGTAGCATAACAACAGGTAAGTCGCCATTTTATATATAATAAGTATAAACTCCAAGCGCTGGGTTATTCCTCGTATGCGGAAGTGCACAGGTTCAGTTTAGCCAGAGGAAAAATCCTAACTGCCAGAGGCAATTGAAATATATTAATAATAACTAAAAATCAGGGCTGCCATATATACAGATTTATCTGTATTATACAGATTTTTTAACGTCAATACAGACTTGATACAGATTACAGATTTTATACAGATTTTTCAAAACAGTACAGATTTGTACAGATTGTTTGTTATTTTAAATGTTATCGTCCCTATAAAAATCACATAAGGTTTGCTGGAAAACTATCACTCCTGTCTTCGATGGTTCACCAGATTTATTTGACTGACGGTTAATTGCCACGATTGCTTTGATTAATATTTTGGTGGCTCTCCGTTGTGGTTCATATCAAGTCTACTGCGATGCTTTCAAGTCTATTAGATGTTGCCTTTCCATAATTGGTCGGGGTTCTACCAAACCGCACCAAGCAGCTTTTTAACTGCCTTGTGATATTTTGTTCGAACAAGGAAAAGGGCAATAATTTCGTATCATTTGTTGCAGGATATCCTAAGTTACGGGGTTGAGGGATATCCGATCAAATAAATCTGCTAAACGAAAGCTTGAATAGAAAAACAAGTTTTTTTTGTTTGCGCTTGGTGTGATTTGGCAGAGGCCTGACCAGTCCAAACCCAGTACCATTTCCCTGCCACACATAAAACCATAAATTGAGGTGTGACTGCTTCATGCGTACTTGGCAAACTTATTTCTAATTAAATTGTTTGAGTCTCAAAAAGGAACTCAAAATATATTTTAAAGAAGTTGCGGATATGTGAGTTTTTAAGATAGTTAAATGTTTCTTGAGTACATTCCGTCACCATACCAGCATACGTATATCGAATTTACTGCTTAGTATCCATCAGTATTTTTTTTAAATAAATAATCATAGAATTATTCAAAAAAATTAAGATGATTCACAGGCACTCTGGAAAATGTTATTGCCATTGTGATATGTTTTTCTTTCATTATTTTACGCAATTGGTAGAAATAAATAGAAAGGATTAAAACATGTTTATGGACTACATAAGAAATGTATTCCTACCTGTCTTATAAGCATCAGTTGATTGGGCATGCATAAATGGCAAAATATAGCAATGGTTACGTAATCGGGTTTAGTAATCGGTATTTGGGCATTGACAAAAAATCATTGTTTCCAAATTATACCATTTAACATTTAATCTCGGTGGAATATTGAAGAAGCTAGAAAAATATCCGAAAAATATCACTTGTAGAATGATGATATTTTTTTTTGCTGAGATCGAATAATTGAGATGTAGAATTTAAAAGACGACAAGAGTTTCAGAAAAGATTGAGCTATTAAAATGAATTATAACAACCGAGAGAATTTAAGTGATGTGATGCTTCTACATAATTGCAAGGAGCCCCCATAAGATATTTTAGTTACTAGATAAAGATTGTCGCTTCGGTTCACTTTGTTCTGCTGTCCGAAACATGTGTGGTACATACCTGTCAAATCGTATGGATTTTCCTTCTTTGACATTTAGCTCCCCTATCCTCGCCAGCAAAAGATGTTCCGAACAGCGACGACAGCGACAATCTTTATCTAGTAACTAAAATATCTTTTGAGCCCCCTTAAAAGATCCCAACGGATTTCTGTGATTTCTAATTTTATTTATCTGGTTTAAAAAATACTTAATGAAAATGTTTTCTAAGTACATCACATTACAATCATCAGATTCGATATTTTGTATAATTTAAAAAAATAAAACTATTTCCCCCCAAATACAGACAATACAGATTTTTTACGATTCCCAATACAGATTTACGAAAAAATCATCTGACAGCCCTGCTAAAAATGTAACATACCAAATAAGGATGATAGTGTTAAGAAAACACGGAACACCTAGTCTAAGAGATCAATGGATGTATTAGATAATTGGCAAATAAAATTAGTTTAAAAAAATGCTTGCGATTAGCTGGAAAATGTACTACTGTGCCTGTAGATCGCATGTTTTTAACTCAAAGACGGTTTTGATGACCCAGGATATCCCAAAATCATCTAAGCATGTCCCTTGATTTTCATTTTCATTTTGCAGCGTTTGGTGGGGCAATGAGAGCGCAAGTCGATCCAAAGCCGATAATAGAGAGGGTAATGGCAGAAGAGTCCTTGCAGACCACTTGAACGCCATGGGGTAGGATAAGGATGGGGTGATGTGAGGTTCGGATTTGGAATCGACTCGACACTACCCAGCAAACACAAGATCGTATATCATAGCGAGTAAGTGTACAAAGTGGAGGCCATATACGTGCACTTTGCATGCAGTCAAATGGAGGAATGCGCCTATATCGCCTTCACCTTGTACACTTATTCGCTAGCAGATGCGACTTTGTGTTGGCTGGGTAATGCAAAATGTAATTGACTGTAAACTAGTCAATGATCAAAGGCTAAAATGATAATTTCAAAAATTCTAGTACAACGTTGTTCTAGTTTTTAAAAGCAATGTTTAAAATGCAACGTGTTCTTCTTCTGCCTTAGAAGCAGCTGATGTGGTTTGAAAGGTCACTTAGTCATATAGTCCAATTATAAGTTAATTAATTTGTTAGCTTTTAGTGACCACATTGAAAATACAAAAAATATTGTGTATTAGTGTTCTATTTTATAACTTTTATTCATGCAGAATGAAAATTAATTAACTTTGTTTGTTCTGGGTGTAGGTTATGCCTTCGTCAAATCACTTTATTTACCTGAGTCATTGTTTCGTCAATGTTCTTAAGCTATGTCGACACTACAAACTTGATGTAAGATATGTCATGTAAAAGTGGAAACTGTTAAAGAATTTATGTTCCATTATAATTTTTTGTCAAAGTTGCCTATAACTTTAAACTGTTCTAACAAGTAGCTTTATCGTTGATTAATTACGGTGATTATCTATTAAGTTCTAATCAAGGTCAGCTATAGGATTCACTTTTCGGTGGCAAACTAAAGCTTCATCACGCCTATTTCCTATCTATTTGTAAAATTATCGAGACTGAAGCCGTTATAAGATTGTTCATATACATTATAATGTGTGGTATTTTTCATTATTGCTCTTCGAAGTGAGGCATAACAAAATAAAACTGGCACCACGTTCCTAGTTTTGAAAAAACTTCTACTGAGTGAATCCAGCAGTAGGGTGTCCCAAAAAAAATCGATGTTCGAAAAGTCATGGTGCTCAACCCTGAAATGAAAGATATACCTGTCTGGATAATTTTTGTAGAACAAACCGAATTTCTAAAAAATCGTTTAGAGGTCGCGCCAGATCGATTTTTTGAAAAATGAACTTTTTTTTGGTAAAAAATCAAATATTGGGTCCTTTCACAATTTTTTTTCAGGGTCACCCATTCGTTTTATATTTTTTTATTTTTCTGTGAATCTTTGCCCATATCCTCCATGAATTAGTTTTTGGTATTGTGCGTTTTTACAGTCTGCAGAACTTTTTGAATATCGAAAAATACACATTTTTTGACGAATTTTCACAGTTACTTCACCCCAACACAAAAATTTTTTTTTCTCTTTTGGAAAGGCTTAGATACTACAAAGAGTTATTTATAAGGAGTATTTTCATAAGAAAATATCCAAGAAATGTTGTTCTGGGGCTGAGATATTGCAGTTTTAGTGAATAGTCCAAAAGTATTCAAATTCGATACTTTTTCTTTACATGTTATAATTTTATCAAGATTGCACCAATATTTTAATTCAAATTAAAAAAAATTCAAAAGCAAAAAAAATGGGAATATTTTCTAGGTAACATAGCTTTTCTTTCCGATCGAGTTGGTTACCTGAATTACAGGATTTTGTCGGAGTATATGGATGGAGCCAGTTATAAAATGATATCACACTCAACAGTTAATATGTAGCAATATACAAGTTATCAGGTTTACTATGATCTATTTATTAGTTTTGATTCAATCATAGGATGCTTTTCACGGCATACAAAAAACAAGGCAGGCTCAGTACGTATGTAAACATTTAGTTTGAACGTAAACATGTGTCGTCACTACTATCTTCGCACAAGCTGAACTGAGACGATGCTCTACGGTCTCAACATGCTTACTTTTGTACTCTAGCATGTGGCTTTAAAATATGCGTCACTGCCGGACTTGCTGTGCGCATTCATGAACGATTGGAATTCAACAGCGCATGCAATCTTCAAAATTGGGGATACTTGATCTTCTTTCTATACTAACTAATTTTTTTTTTCAGAGCAAATTTTTCATTACATCTGTCAAATCTACAAAAAATAGCCGCTTGAGATTTTTTTCATATGGATGACGGGATCAAGTCTCCTCATATTGAGGCAACAACTCAACATCCGAATTTCCTGAAATTGGAAATGTTGGCATTTCTATCAGTGAAGATCATTTAGCATATTTTTGGCATTGTGCTGTGAAAAAAATGATAGCATTTGGTCATTATTGGAAGAAGTTGTTCAAATTTTGCGTGGCCACTAAAAACATCTTTAGGAGGGACAAAACACAGTAAATAATAGAGTAAATAAGGTTGTCAATAAAAAATAGCTCGCCACATAATGATCATTTGTCTAGACTCTATACTCTAGAGGATCTTAATACGCTATAGCAATACTACTTTAGTTTTCGGTAGAACTGGTGAGTATCAACTCTGCCAGGGGTCAAGTCTCTCCACCTTCCCTTACTATAAAGTTTGAGTTTTGATCGGCAAGTCTTCTGCTTGCATGACTGTATACCAATTATAAAATTTGTGACGTAGAATACCTTTAATTAGCTACTGACGAAATGCCAATTAGAGCAGCTAGTGAATGGGTGGCTTCCCTTCGTAAAGCTGGTAGATCACTTTTACGTATTGTTTTATTTCGGTGTAAGATCTAACAAACCGAACCCTAGCTTAAACCATTTTTCAAACTAGAGCAATATATTGTGGTATTTCAAGGATTTATCGTATTTAGTCCTCTCTACCAATTGCAGTTTTTGAATTAAAAAAAATAACTTTACCCTCAGACTCAAATTCCTCTCGTTTGAGGCTAAATTGTATGCAGCGGAAACAGATTTTCTAGCAATTAGTTATAAAACCCGGGGCCCATCGACCTAGGCTGAACTAACTGCTGGAAAAAGTTCGAGTTAGGGTTCTATGGATGTACTAACTCTTCATGAACTGGTAAACAATGGTAGTTCGAGGAACACACGGAACTTCTTGTTACTGAACAACTTCTCTAGATTGAAATGGTCTTGTAGATAGAGCCAAATCCCGGGGTTGTAGCATTATCGGTGATATTCTAGAAGCAAGACAAGGATGTGGCTAGGGCTCCGATGCATGGCCAATTAACAGTATTACTGTTCTGTTTTCTCAAGGAAAGATTTGATAAGGGGCGCGCCTTCAATGAGTTTGCTCTCTGTGAAGGGACTAAATAGCGGGACCGTAATTTCATTTCCGCCATGAACAAAGCATCATCAGACGGATACATAAAGCTAAGTTTAAAAAATCTTAGTTAATAGTGACTAAAAAGTGACCCGCTACCAGGCCTACATATATGACTAAAATGAGTGAGATTTTGAAAAATGTATTTTGGCCATAACTTCGAAACCCATAGTCCAATTTTGGGCAAATTTTCAATACGAAACAATTGGACAATATTCTACGTCGAATGAAACTTGTTGCGAGTAAATCAGCTAAGAGTAAGCTTAGCTTAGACTGACTGTACATATCAATGGTTGCTACTCCGTGATTGATCAGAACTGGTGCAAATTGCACTACGATCCAAGTGAATAGTGGTTGGGATTTACCAACTATTCTCGAAGTGCACGTTTCAGCAGCTCGCAAATGTTGATCAATAACGGCGCCGGCCAAGTCCTTACAGTCAGTTGGGAAAGGGAGGGAATGTGAGTGTGTGGTTATTGTTGTAACTAGAGACCTAGGATACCTCTGCATCTCCACAATTACCACGGGAAGGAAGTTGTGTTAGTTGGGTGGGGAAATCGGTAACATAGATCGGGATTCACCATGGAAAGTGATGTGACCTATGCAACTTGTACACAACAGTATTAGCATTTCATCAATTTTTTCAATTGTTCATCCTTCGCGAGAATAAACAATCAATCGCTCAAAGTGAGCAATTGTTCATTTGAATTCCGGATTAGGCGCCCGTGTCATCATTTCTTTAACGTAAGGAAAGCAAAAAAGAAACGGAATTAAAATAGAAAATAATTGATAGTAATCGGAAAGCTAATGTTATTCAGCAACCCTTATTTTATCTCTATTTGACGTTAATTAAGAATGTAAATTTACGTTCATTTTACATGCCGTTTGTCGCGCGCGTGTGTGTGTCACTTCCCTTGACCAGTATACCGTAATCAGGATCTCACTGGTATTAATCCTGATGTGCCGGTTGGCACTCGTGTTGGGCTTGTGCGCTTTGAGCGGCACACGGTCGCTTCCCAGTCTACATAAAATCGCACATGGTGCAATACAAGATGCTAAATTGGAGACGATATACATACATGTTGTGTGGAAAAGTACCTCTATCGCCTGCACTTCAGCATCCTACACGACACCATATACGTCCATGTGTTGACTGGGTTTGATAGGGCCTGCTTATGGACACATGCAGCTTTTTGTAGAGGTTTAACAGAGCCCACTGTCAAACCCCACCACATCCTAGGCAGGCCCCCTAACTCGCAGTGGCCATGGGGAGGGGTCGTCAAGCCCTTGGACATAGTCCCTGCTGCCCCTCGAGTAAATCAGCTAAGAGTAAGTGCCTAAAAAGTGAGTGAGAATTTTTCTTATAAAAAAATATATTTTGGCCATAACTCCGAATCCCATAGTCCGATTCCGCCAATTTTCAATACGAAACAATCCGCGTCGAATGCAACTTATTGCGAGAAAATCCGTTAAAGATAAGTGCCTGAAAAATGAGTGAGAATTTTGTACGTGTTTCTTATGTAAAAAATGAATTTTGGCCATAACTTCGAAACCCATAGTCCGATTGGGCCAATTTTCAATACGAAACAATTGGGCAAGATTCTACGTCGAATGAAACTTGTTGCGAGTAAATCAGCTAAGAGTAAGTACTTAAAAAGTGAGTGAGAATTTTTCTTATAAAAAAAATATATTTTGGCCATAATTTCGAAGCCCATAGTCCGATTGGGCTAATTTTCAATACGAAACAATGGGACAAGATTCCGCGTCGAATGCAACTTGTTGCGAACAAATCGGTTACGGATAATTGCCTGAAAAATGAGTGAGACTATTTTGCGCACACACATAGAGTAGAGTGGGGCAAGAGTACGCACTTAGTTTTCAATCGATCATGTGGCCCTTATGAAGCAAGCTTCTGCATATCAAATCAGTGTCGATGATTCATATACTCTTCCTTTATGTTACCCAGTGGAAAAAATATTGAAATTATTGAGTTTCGTTTTAGTAGAACCCTTATTGCAAGACAAGTGAAAAACGCACTCTTACCCCACCGGTGGGGTAAAAGTGCGCATCGGGTGGGGTAAGAGTACGCATTCATCCAATCATGTGCTTTGAATATATATTAACACAAATAAGAGTTAATAACATTTAATTGATGTTTAATAAGCATATATTAGGGAATGTTTGAAGATTACGTAACTCTTAAAGGGGGAGGGGATCCTAAAAATGTGCATTTTCATTCGAAAAACCATTGTTTTTTTTTCATATAGAGTAGAGTGGGGCAAGAGTGCGCGTGGGGTAAGAGTACGTTTTCGATTTTTTGAAGTAATAAAACAATATTATACAATTATAATACAATTTCATTATTTCGCTTCGGTGCTTTGTTCGCTAAGTCCTCTCTAACACCGAATTACTTCAACTTATCCTAAAAACTTGTGATAATTTAAAATTCTGTCCCTTTTTTCTTAGTTGTGGATCTTTACGCTTTGGAAGAAGTCTTATTCCGGTTCCTGCGTACTTTTACCCCACAGTCCCAAAAATTATTCAAGTAATGGTTTTGACTTCTTGGAAAACCAACCGGATTGGTGTTCTGTACCATAAAGTACTCTATACAATAGGTTATCGAAATGGTATAATGTTCACCTGATTGAACGTATATATGGTAATGAAATACTAGTTGCGGAAATCCAATTATTTTTAGCAAAATGACCAAAAAGTTATCTAACTCCATATCTCCCTTGTTGTTTATTCAAATCGTTTACAATTACACATGATAATAGTTGGCCAGAATACCTGTCAAACTGATGCAGTGTTGCTAGTTTATCTTTTTTTATTACTTCAAAAAATCGAAAACGTACTCTTACCCCTCGCGCACTCTTGCCCCACTCTACTCTACACACACACATACACACACATACACACACGCGCACACACAGTCATCACCTCAATTCGTCGAGCTGAGTCGATCGGTATATAACACTATGGGTCTCCGGGACTCCTATCAAAAGTTCGTTTTTTGAGCGAACATATAGCCTTTACGTATACTTTGTATACGAGAAAGGCAAAAAGGCAAAAAAATAAACTTTGGCCATATCTGTTTAATACCGATCTGTTTAATTTTCAATACGAAACAATGGAACAAGATTCTGCGTCGAATGCAACTTGTTGCAGGCAAATCGGCTAAAAGTAAGTGCCTAAAAAATGAGTGAGAATTTTTCTTGTCAACAAATGTATTTTGGCCATTACTTCGAATCCCATAGTTCGATTCGACCAATTTTCAATACGAAACAATGGAACAGGATTTTGCGTCGAAGGAAACTTGTTGCGAGCAATTCGGTTAAGGATAAGTGCCTGAAAAATGAGTGAGAATTTTGTACGTGTTTCTCATGTGAAAAAGTGGATTTTGGCCATAACTTCGAAACCCATAGTCCGATCTGTCCAATTTTCAATACGAAACAATGGACATGATTCTGCGTTGAATGAAACTTGTTGCGAGTAAATCAGCTAAGAGTAAGTGTCTAAAAAGTGAGTGAGAATTTTTGTTGTAAAAATATATTTTGGCCATAACTCCGAAGCCCATAGTCCGATTCGGCAAATTTTCAATACGAAACAATGGGACAAGATTCCGCGTCGAATGCAACTTGTTGCGAGCAAATCGGTTAATGATAAGTGCCTGAAAAATGAGTGAGATTATTTTGCGCACACACATACACACACACATACACACACATACACACACACATACACATACACACACATACACACAGGAGGTGGGAGCTCGGGACTTGTTCCCGAGCGCCAATGAAAAACCACCAATCGGCGTTTCTCTCGGGAGATGACCGGGCCCTGGTACCAGTTCACTGGTTCCCAGCCAGCCCAAGCGGAATCTGCCTAGGGGACGTGGCGGGGGTTTGACAGTGGGCTCTGTTGAATCTCTACAAAAAACCACAAGTCTATAAGCAGCTCTGTACAAGCGACCCGTGCCGCTTCCAAAGCACTTCAGCCCATCAACAGGAGTGCCAACCAGGGCAGGGCACATTAGGATCGATACCAGTAAGGTCCTAATTACGATATACTGGTTACGGCTTACGACAAAGGACAGAATTTGGATAGTGGATTGGAAACGACGACATTGGGCTGACGGTCGTGCTGTTCTACTCCCTGAGTAAGGAAGGGTGACACCGGCTTGAAATGGCGAGTGGGCTAACAGTACGGCCGCCTCCATCCCGGTAAAAAACTAGCAGTCCTCCGAATACGTTCAATACTCGTCCACCAATTTTATTGGTGAGTACTAGGCTCGGTTGAGATTCTCCCGATTGCGCGATCGGCTCTGAACACGGCCATATAAGTGCGCCCGTGTCAACCCTAGCATGGACCTCACTGCTTGCAAAGACAATCCATGGATCATAAGCGACTACGTACGACGGGTGGAGATAACGGTTTGGAGGGGGGACCCTACAGAATGAGTAATTCGACATACAACACAGAAGCAGATGCAGGAGCGGCGAACCCGTTCGCCAGTAGTGGGTTGGTGAGATCACCGCCACCAGCGACAGTAGTGCTACAGCAACAACAGCAGCAGCGGCCTGGGCAAAGTGAGTTAAACAAGCCCTCACAAAAGCCGAAAATAGTGGCAGCGAAGAAATTGGTAGAAGAGCTCCACACTTCCGTGGATGGGAGGAACAACGTCCATAAGGAGATTAAGGACATGGTTCACAAGATCCGGAAGGCGCTAGTATCGGCAGCGATTGAATTCGATGCAGCAGCGCTGAGGGCCGACGAAGCGGAGTGCGCATTAGCGCTGACTAAGGCTCCTGCTGTCCTAGCTCCGCCAGAACAGGGCCATATCGGCACAGTTCCGTTGTACTCCAAAAAGCAAGGGAAAGAGAAGCTGGCAGGAGTGGGGAGTACATCAGCCTCCATGACTCCCAAAAGGGCCAGAACCTCGCCTGGAGACGGGAGGCCAGGCGGACTCAAGCGGCAAACGCGGGAGGACGCAGTCGAAGGAACAGACGCTACTTCACAGGGAGAAGGGTGGAGTACCGTAGTAGGCCAGAAGGAGAAAAGAAATAGACAGTTGAAGCGAAAAGAGGCGAGAAAAATGGAGCAGTACAAGAAAGGAAAGCCTCCGTTGCGTCAGAAACCGTCTAAGGGACAAGCCGTACTCGTCAAGGCCAAAGACGCTACGACGTATGCAGCGCTCCTGAAGAAGGTTAGAGAGGATCCGGAGCTGAGGGACTTAGGCGAGAACGTAGTAAGGACCAGGCGCACAACTCAAGCTGAGAGATGCTCTTCGAGCTAAAGAAGGACCCTACGGTTGATAGCTCGGTTGCAAGAGCGTATTGCAAAATCGCTGCAGAGGCGGAAGTTAAACCCTGACTCCAGAGATGGTAAAGCAGGGACTAGATGAGATCACGTCAGAAGAGGAGCTCAAGGACTACAAAGTCCGTGTAATCTGGGTGAGGTGCAAATGACTATCCGAATAAGGAAAGCATACGGAGGCACACAAACAGCGATGATTCGTCTGCCAGTAACCGCTGCTAAAAAGTTCTGGGGTAGGCAACTGACTGTTGGATGGTCAAAATGCCCATTGAAAGCCGCCCGCCAGTGAACACAAATAGAGATGTTCAAATGTTTGGGCTATGGACACCAGGCAGGGTTAAAGGTCCGGACAGATCCAACAAGTGTTGGAAATACGGAGAAGCAGGTACATTGCGAAAGACTGCACGAAAGACCCAAGGCATGCTTTGACACCAGAGGACGGAAATGACCATCAGACGGGTGGCTCAAATGCCCTGTATATCAGAAGGCGATCGCAGGTCATCAGTAGTGGACATAATCTAGATTAATCTGAATCATTGCGATACCGCACAGCAACGTTATGGCAGTCAACAACAGAAACGATGTGTGACGTAGCGATAATTGCAGAGCCTATCGAGCTCCTGATAACGGAAACTGGGTGGCTGATAGAACGGGAATGGCTGCAATACAAGTGGGCAGATTTCCTATCCAAGAAGTGGTAGAGAGTTCATGGGATTCGTGATCGTCAAAATCAGCGGCGTTTACGATGCAGTTGCTATGCGCCTCCAAGATGGACAGTGGATCAGTTTAGCCAGATGCTGAGCGGTTAACCGACAACCTGATCGGACGAAGGCCGGTAATTTTGGGGTGATTTCAATGCCTGGGCTGTGGAGGGCAGAGTCACCAATACGAGAGGGTATATTCTCCTGGAAGCTCTGCGAAGCTAGATGTACGATCTGTGCAATGAAGGCTCCAAGCACATTACGGAGAGACGGGAGGAGTCTATTATCGATGTCATCTCTGCAGTCCTTCGTTGATGGCGAACATGAACTGGAAGTTGAAGAGTACGCCCATAGCGATCACCAGGCGATTCGCTATTGTATTGGGCAACGAAACCATGCGACAACACAGAGAAGATTGACCGCTGAGCAGAAGTGGAAGACGAAAGCCTTCGACAAGGACCTTTATAGAGGCACTTCGACCGGACAACAGTTTCGAGAACGACGATGCGGCCGAACTGATAAGAAGGATGGTAGCGGCTTGTGATGCCGCAATGCCGCGAAAACCTAGGAGCAATCGGCGTCCAGCCACTGGTGGAACGAGAGGCTCAGTGCACTACGCGCTGCTTGTCTTAGATCCAGGAGGCGGGCACAGAGAGCGAGGACGGAACCAGAGAGAGAGAGCGCAAGGTGGCGTTCCGGGAAGTAGAACCGCATTGAAACGGGCAATCAAGATTAGCAAGTCAGATTGCTACAAAGAGCTATGCCGAGAAGCAGACGCCAATCCTGGGCGACGCGTACCGCGTTGTAATGGCGAAGATTAAAGGCCCGTCGACGCCAGCTGAAACGTGCCCATACATGCTGAAGGAAATCGTGGAGGTCTCTTCCCGAAACACAATCCGACTACGTGGCCACCGATACCGTACGGAGAAGAAGAAGCGATTTCGAGGGTCGGCAAGTGTCCAATGATGAGCTGGCAGATGCTGCGAAGCGCCTGAAATGAAGAAAGCACTCGAAAAAGAGCCAATTTTGGCATATCCTGAAAGCTGCAATTGCTTCGAAGCGATCACTGAAGCAACTGGAGTGATGATCGACGACGGCTAAATTTCAACAGCCACGTTGACTACGCCTGTGAAAAGTCGGCGAAGGCAATGAACGCAATAGCGAGGATCCGCCAAACGGTTGGCCCACGAAGCAGCACGAGGTCTGCTAGTTAGTGTCTCGTCATCGATACTGCGGTATAAATTTCCTACCTGCGGCAAAGCACTGCAAACCAAGCGGAACCGGAAAAAGCTGAAAAGTGTGTTCCGGCTGATGGCCATACGAGCGTAAGTGCGTATAGAACGATATCGTCGGAGGCAGTATGCGTTATCGCCGGGATGGTACCCATGCATCACCCTGGCGGAAGACATCGAGTGCTACCAGTGCAGAGACACCGGAAACATGAGAAAGGTGGCGAAAATTCGCTCGATGGCGATGGGCAGCAAGTGGGACAGTACTAGAAAGGAAGGTGGACCCACCGGCTCATTCCAAATCTGTCGACGTGCATGAATAGAAAGCATGGCGAAGTAAGCATATGCGGTGTTTCGAAAATTTCATTTCAGGTCGTTCGAAACGAAATTCATGGATTCGCGGAATTTGAGCATGGAAATCTGATTTCTTTATTTCGTCTCGTTTCGTAAAATTACAAAAATTTCGCTAGGAAAACTAGCTTCTCACGAAACTTAACGGAATTCCGCGAAATTTCGAAACAAATTTAAACTCAAATCATACTTATATATTTCAAAAATTGGCTGCGCTAAACATTTCTTCTTTTTGAATTTCTTTTGTTCATCGGACTATGTTGTCACATGAAATTCTTAAATTTAAAGGTCAAACAATAAAACATCAAATTGTCGGACACTTCGTAAAGCGTTGGATCATGACGACAATGGAACATTTGCAGCATAGTTGGTGAGCGGCTCCTCGTAGCAGCGCTCGCGCTCTAAACGTTCGGACAGGACAGGACAGGTCCTCGACAGCAACTCAGGAGCATCGTATTCAGATGATAAAAGCTTAGCAATTAAAACACACTGAGCCACATTCCTCCGTTTGGCTAGAGTATCAACCCGACAGCGATCAGCGTAAGCAGGCAAGTTCAACGGTCATTCCATGGAAGGTGACGCAAAGCATATCTGACGTATCTTCTTTGGACAGCTTTGAAGCGCTCACTCCATACAGCCTGATAGAGATTCCAAAAGCAGATACAAACTCTAATATTGAGCGTACCTGAGAGCAGTGTGCTGAACATTATCAGACGATAATGATTGCAATTTCCATGTGAAACTTCACGTGAAAAAGTAGGCGAGTTGTCGCTGGCGACAACTTCTCAAATTTTGTAAGCAAACGATAATAAACACAAATTTTTATTCAAGCATTAATCTTCACTAATATCAGCCAATTGTCAACAGTCCCGTTATATTTTCTATACGGCGTTATGGTTTATGTAGGGAAAGAGGCTTTATTGTTCAATTATTGGCAGGGGGTTTCGACATTTATGAAATTTGGCTCTTTGATATGCAAAGAATGTTTAGGCCAAATTTGAGCCAGTCAGTCATAAAAAACCCTGCCAATAATAGAACAAAAGCTGCCAAAGCCGTCATTCTAGTTAGAAAGAGAGTTCAACATGTAACGATAAATGCTTCAAATCAAGATACGATTTTCAAAGATTCTTAATCGTTGGCGAATTTTATCACTTGATAATTTAAAGTGGATCGGGTGAATTTGTTCATCCTCGATTTTCGAAAATTTGATTTTCCCATCCCTGCCAGAGTTCAGTACAGGCTTTGAAACACAACGTCTTAAATCATAAAACTATTTTCAAAACTTTATGTTATACAAATTTGTCTATTAACGCTTACTTCGTTTTCTTTCAATGGTTCTACATTGCAACCGCAACTTGACCTGCTTTTCAACTTAGTATTCTATTAGCACTTCCTCAGTTAATAATTGAAAACTTTTCTATGTCCGCCATTGCATGAGTATGTATCTTGTGTGGCAAGACACCCAGGGAATCGAGAATGTTTTCCACCCTAAAAAATCCTTGACCGGACGAGAATCGAGCTCACCATCTCCGGATTGGCAATCCTACACCTTTGCTCGCATGGGTATTTGAGATGCTTACAGCATAACCCGTTCTGAGTCGAGAAGTAGTATTTAGTTTTTTTCTTTCTATAAAACTTCAGTATTTCGTTAGAAATATCTAACAGAAACAAAAAGTATCTTTAACTATTCTGTCCCATTTGTGTTAATGAACCAGATATGAATCAGATTAGTATAACTTGTGAAAGATAGTCGTGTCGTGGATTCCAAGGCCCCTTTGAAGTCTGTTTTCAGCGCCTTTATTAATAATTTTCACCTCCACTTACGCCTCAAACCAGGTTTGAGGACATGGTAAGCACTGCTTAAGAGTTAAGAAGGCCTAAGGGATAAATTGACTGTAAGAGACTGACATCATTATTGGTCCGAATTGGAAACTGAAGCAAGTGAATAACTTTTTTATCTAGAGTAGATTACACCCAGTTCTTTTACACGGTTTTTTACTCGACATGAGTGAACCCTATTAAAAAAATTACAAAAAGAAAGAAAATGCAGCTGGTTTAAAAAGTTGTGAAAGTTCAGTTTAACGAGGAATCAAAAATTCCAACCGTAAAATAAATATTGGGTGTATACAATTGGTGAGCGGTGCATATTTGCTGTTTCTCAAGACAATGAATAAAACTACGAGTACAAACCAAGCTAAGCTCTTCTTTGACTATTTGCACAATTAGGAACATTGCAAAATTGTGGGAATTTCTAGATCTTTGCATGAAATTTGCAAAACACAAATAGAAGGGATGGATGATCATTAAAATTGCAGAGTTCTTTACTTATGATTGCTTTCAGCTCATACTGAACATAACAGCTGATTCTTGCACTTAATTGAAGTCGGTTGATGATGGTGATGATGAAAATTTGGCAACAATTTTGCAACTCATATGCACACATACAAGGACATATTCAAAGGCATACAATATCAAGGACAAACAGACAATAGCTCAGTTCGTCGAGCTGATTGTATATAAGACCAGGGCCGAGTCTCCTATAAATGGTTTGAATTTGGAAGGACTTGGAAGGACAACTTTGTATGAGAAAGAAAATATTTTATATCTGGCAAACTGCAGCCGTAAAAAATTTGCGGTCACATTTGTGAAATACAATCTGAAATACATATTTTGTGCATTTTATATAGGTTCAAGATTCTCTAGTGAGCAAATGAAGCTATTACCAATTTCTATCTGCGTATACGCACGGCGGATCTCACTGGATAACAAATAAAATCAATACATTGATTCATCTGAGTTGGCTCAATACCAAACAATCATGCTGATAAGTCAATATGAAGAAAAATCACATTTTGTTAAGAAAATTATTTTGAGCTTTTAGTGGAATGTGTTCCTTGCCTAGGACGAGTTTGGTAATCCATGAATTCCACCAATAATTGTTCCTGAATTTCATATCTGTTCTTATACTAGGTAATCATCAGCCGCCGAGTGTCCCAAGGAAGGGCTACGAAGCTCTCCTCCAGTATTGTGGGTTACCTGAAAAGAGATTATGCACGGCATTTTTGCTTGGATTAGAACACAGTTTGACCTGTGGGACTCTGTCCCACAGTGCCAGTATTGCCGACACTACTACACTATCGGTTCAGAATTACGGCAACAGCCGGCACTGGAAAGACTTTGTGTAGTGTGTCGATTCCTGCCGTTACTCCCTCTTGCAATTTTCTACAGTTTGTTGTATAGACCAGTTTTCAAAAAGTTTAACATTCTGTCGATTTTTCTTCGCTTTTATCCAAGCGTCACGTAAACTTGTACCAATGTCGTATTTTCGTCGTGCTTCGTCAAACTTTCTGCACTCAGGATCAAATGCTTCACGTCAATACGAGCCGAACAGTCACAATCCGGCAGGCTCTTTCTTTAATAAAAGGTGGGTCAACCGTATGACCTATCCTCAAACGTAAGCGCACGCTGATCGCTGGACTCCCGCTCAGTCCACCTGATTGTATCGCACTTCACTTCCCTCAGCTTCGATTCTCTGCACTCAAACCATTGGTTATCCCATTGACGGCGTATTACTTTTTAATGGCTTTAACGCATCCTCAGCAGGGATCTCAACGTCGATGGTTGGTTGTCTTCTGGCCTCGTTGGCTAGTCGATCAGCTTCGAGTTACCGTTAACTCCAGCATGTCCAGGAATCAACAAAATCGTATTGGTTTGCTTTGAGCTATTGCTCCACCTCCTGTATCCAAGGGTGTCGAGACTGCCCAGTCTCCAGCGCCATCAGACAGCTAGCAGAGTCCGTTAGAATCACTAGTTCATTATTGAATTTACGAATGCAGCGGCCATTTTAGGCGCCTCAGCGGCACCTACTGTAGAACCGTTGCTGTCTTTGGAACCATCGGTGTAAACGACAGTTGAACGATTGAATCGTGTCTCTAGGAGATGTCGAACAATAGGCTGGACTTTCTCCGCTGGATCGCAAAATGAAGTACAAGCAAAAAAGTACAATAATGGAATAGGAGAACAACGATGATAAGATCATCAAATACCTATAAGTAGCAGAAGATCAGACACGAATGCACCCTTGCGTGTGAAGTGTCCCAAATAAATAAAAATAATAAACCAATAATTGTACCTGACAGATACGTATTTCGACCTCAACAGTAAGGCCCTTCAGTGTCTCGTACTTGACTCGACAAGTCGCTTGACGTATCGTCAAGGTACAATTGTGAATTCAATGATTGAACAAACTCGTCTTATGACAAGTTTTTTTAATCATTAACATGATTTTTTGTGTGGAGAAGTTCATCACTTGTCTTATGACAAGTGAATAATCAGATATTTTTATATACTTATCAATATAAAACTGAACAGATTGATCAGAATCGGAACTCCACGATGTTTTGCTTTGAAAGCGGCACAAATGCTGGGTATAGCCTTAACACCAATAGTATATAAACGGGAACGAGGCGATTTATCACAGGCTATACTTCTCCTCTTATTATAACTCTATTGGTCGCAAAACAGTTATTTGACTTTGAAAAGTGAAATCGAAATTCCGTACAATTGAAACTAATTTTATAAAAATTCCGCGGAAAAAAATTAAAATTTCGTTTCGTTTCGAAAATTTCGAATTAAATAGACCCTGATTTCGTATCGTTTCGAAGTCTCGAAAGTAAATCTATATTTCGTTTCTGTTCGTTTCGAATCAACATGGAATTTTAAATTTCGTTTCGTTTCTCGTTAGGAAAAAGTGTGTTATCGACACTTATGGCGAAGTAAACTTCTACATGACGCAGTTCCTGTCGGGCCACGGATGCTTTGAAGTATTTACATCGGTTCGGACACACCAATTCCCCGCTATGTCCAGAATGTGAGAATGTTGAAGAGACGCCGGAGCATCGGTGTTCTATTGTCCGCGGTTTGCGGAAATTCAGAGAAATGCCTGTCTCAAGGCGGATAATATCGCAGAGCAAATGTGCACGAGGAAAACACTGGAATTCGGTAAGCAGAGTTGACGCACATACTGTCGGAGCTGCAGCGTAGATGGCGAGGACGATCAGCGAATAAATGCCAATTCTGGGGAGTTCAGCGCAGTGAGCAGTGTTTGGCTTCGGTCGTCGCGGCGCGGAACCGGAAGTTTTCTGCCAACGAATCCGGACCGACCTCGGCACTGAACAGCCAACCTGCAGAAGAGAAGAAGAAAGCGATTGGGTACGTAGGGCACTGAGGACGATGTCGAGAAAATGCGTGAAAGCGTCCCTGCGATAGCGCCGGTAGTCGGGCACCACCAGTGTGCTTCCTTCACCGGAACTGGTGGACCACCCTCGACGCCGGGGAGTCAGGAGGATTCGAGTCAGGAAGTTCGGTGCATGACCGTCGAGGGATCGAGACTACGTTGCAGTGGAGCAGTAGATTAGCCAGCCAGTCGGCGAAATAGCATAAGCTAGGGCGGAATTTTAGAAGAAGTGCATGAGCACAGCCCCGAAGTATCGCAGCATCCCGTGGTCCGGGGATCGAGGCAAGGAGGATAAGGGACCGGTTTCATGGAGGCACATTTTAGCAGGTCGGAGGAGCCCATCCCTGTTCGCCTTCGAGCATAGTGTGGATGCTCGAGGTGTCTTCCGCAGATTTTGAGGCCTTTAACCCTTATAAAAAAAAACGACAACACACACATACACACACATACATAACACACACACACATACACACACACATACACACAGACATCACTTCAATCTGTCGAGCTGAGTCGATCGGTATATAACACTATGGGTCTCCGGGAATCTATAAAAGTTCGTTTGAGCGAACATATAGCCTTTACGTATACTTTGTACGAGAAGGCAAAAGCTCATTTTCAAAAATCGATCTGCGACCTCTAAACGATTTTTAGAAATTTGGTTTGTTCTACAAAAATTATCCAGACAGGTATATCTTTCATTTCAGGGTTGAGCACCATGACTTTTCGAACA
Organism: Armigeres subalbatus; assembly: GCF_024139115.2. Lineage (NCBI taxonomy): Eukaryota > Metazoa > Arthropoda > Insecta > Diptera > Culicidae > Armigeres > Armigeres subalbatus. The sequence continues at coordinate 303,951 of NW_026941990.1, forward strand.
TTGATTTTTTTTGGGACACCCTATCCAGCAGTCGATTCCCTACGAATGTCTTGAACACTTTGTTTTCAATACTTAGCTAGCTAAATGTAAGCGTTACGACTCAGCGTCACAGGAACGCATCAGAAAAGTATTGCCGAAAGAAGAGAACCATCATTATCACTGATGAAAAAGGCCTCGCCTGATTGCACTACCATTCAAGGCTCCAAAACACGATGTCCGTTGGATCACATGCACATGCGTAAATCGTGCGCCAATGCCAGATATGTGACGCGGCACCAAACAAAATAGTAACATGTGATACCACCACGACAGGATATGTCTTTGTTGCCATATCAGCTAGGCTAAGCCCACCCATCGCGCAAGATCACATATCCGAGGGAGGGATCTAAGCAGTCCCATGATTTTCAGGAATGATTATGGATATAGATGAATACATATCCAAACTTAAAGACAGAAAACAGCTGGAGCGTTAGGTAGATATCAAGTTCTGAACTTAAGGACGGCTTGAATAACCCAGGATGTCCAATATCTAGTAACCAAGAAGGAAAAAAAGGTCTAGCTTATACCTCAAATAATTCAGGATTTATTCCTTAATCCAAAACCATTTCAGGATGTCCCTGGTTTCATCACTGGTCCTGTGATGAATTGGGTTCAGTCGACGACGCTTTGTTTTTGCTGTGTCAGCTGCAAATGGTAAATTGTTAAATACCAAGATGTTAAACAAGGACTGCTTTTGATTATTGCGGATCTTTTCAAAATTTTCCACTTTGCAGGATTCCGCAAAGTTTTTCCGCAGCTGTCAAAGTTCTACCGCAAGCTGAAAAATTCGAAACACTGAAATAAAACTGATGTTTGGCGTTGTCATCGTAGAATGCCATGCAAAACAGCAAAGAAAAGTGTGAAGTGACAGCTGGTGAGTTAATTGAGCCGGAAGAGAAAGTTTTCTCTGGAAGAGCAATATTACACCTTCCATATTCACTTTCTGAACTGTCACGGAGTGATGAAACACAAGTTTGAAGAGCACGTTGATATGTACAGTGCAATGGGTTACTAGATTTTCAAATTCTCATTTGAAGTAGACGTCAATGTTCAGAGGAAATGTTTCTTGAAATACTTCATTGATAGTTTTATGGCGGTAATACTGCGGCTACAAAGCAAGACCATGCTGAGGGTGGCTGGGTTCGATTCTCGGTGCCGGTCTAGCCAATTTTCGGATTGGAAATTGTCTCGACTTCCCTGGGCATAAAAGTATATCGTGCTAGCCTCATGATATACGAATGCAAAAATGGTAACCTGGCTTAGAAACCTGCAGTTGATAACTGTGGGTTAATGAACACTAAGCTGCGAGGCGGCTTTGTCCCAGTGTGGGGATGTAATGCCAATAAGAAGAAGAAGAAAACTTTTCAGTTTTAACCGTTTCATTATCAGTTCCTTACAGCAAGTAATTCGCCTATTGTTGAACGCACGAGATTTCTTATCAGCGTTCAACAATAAAGAATTACCGTTCAACATTTGGAAATTTACCCGAATTGAGTGATATCCAGACAAATTACACTCTTCAGGTGTTGATCGCAGTTCTCCGTCAAAACAATATGCAATCATTAGGTAGGTAGTTGGCCGTGACTTGGGAGATCTAAAACTTACCTCTTTTTCGCAACGCAATTGTGGAACTCGATACATCCAGTTCCTTTGCACAAATGTCAGGCCTAACTTCAAACAGTGGAGAAAAACAGGTGAAACGCAGACGAAAGGAAAGCTTCATAACTCTGATTGCGATGATGGCTGCTTCTATTGCCGAAGCTGCGTTGCGGTGATAATGGCAAAATTATAAAACCGATAATGTGTCGATAATTTATGAGATAATGGTTGGAAACTAGTGCCGAGCCGACACAGCAGCCAAATGAGCTTGAAGAAGTAAAATTGCGTTGAATAGGCAGGCGGTGCATCAGCCAGCTCTGAACAGCATCAAACCGACATCCATCGAGCGTATATTAATTGTTTTGATCGATGTGGAGTACGTTTGGTTTGTTCCGTACCTATACGTGTTGTAGATTGCTAAGTAGACTACATCAGGCAAGAGACTAATTTGGCAACTGACAACTTGTTCAGATGCTTGTTAGGGTTACTGCTCCTGGACTTCATCTCATAGCTCCGATATTGGTCTCACGAAAAACAAAGCAATGAAAGGTATTTGATTTGTTTATTATTTTTGATTTTTTCAGCAGTGAGCACGCACGTTAGCAAAAGAAGCAACGAAATTGGTGCTCTTTTTTGTTTCGCGATGAGATGAATATATGTACAGTGAGATGGAAAACGGAACAGTTCCCCTATGCTAATGTAATAATGATGCATGAATTGGAATTCGAGTAAAGACAGTGGAAAACCTCTGGAAACTCCATGTACAACCGTTTTAACGAAGAAATCGTCAATCTTTAAGAATTTTAAAGTGTAGTAATAATTTGGGGTCATGCATTTACTTACATCCGTAAAAAATACTTTTTTATATTACGACCGGATCCATTTTCACTATTCCATGTTTATTTCAGTCAAACAATTTATTCAGCGAAAAGAAATTCAAGTGACTCTTATTTTCAACGCAGTTCAAAATGACGCCAAATGTCCGTTATGCCAGAAAACTTTATACTTATTGGCATTTCAATGACTTTAGCCAAATGGCCTATTACTCGATTTGTATTTGATTGATTTGATTGGATTTGGATTGATTTGGATTGGTTGTTGATTTGTTGTTTGTTGTTTGATTGATTTGGATTGTTTGGATTGGTTTGGATTGTTTGGATTGTTTGATTGGTTTGGATTGAGTTTGGATTGGTTTGGATTGGTTTGTTGGTTTGATTGATTTGGTTGTTTGGATTTTTTGGATTTGGTTGATTGTTGGATTTGATTGGATTTGTTGATTTGTTGTTTGTTGTTTGGTTGTTTTGTTGATTTGTTGGATTGTTTGGTTGATTTGGATTGATTTGGTTGGTTTGTGATTTTGGATTGGTTTGGATTGGTTTTTGTTTGTTGATTGTTTTGGATTGGATTTTTGGATTTGGATTGGTTTGGATTGGATTTGGATTGAGTTTATTGGAGTTTGGTTGGATTTGATTGGTTTGGATTGGTTTGTTGATTTTGTTGAGTTTGGTTGGTTTGGATTGGTTTGGATTGGTTTGTTGATTGGTTTGATTTGAGGTTTGATTGATTTGATTGGTTTGGATTGGTTTGGATTGAGTTTGGATTGGTTTGAGTTGGTTTGGATTGGTTTGGATTGGTTTGGATTGGTTTGGATTGGATTTGGATTGGTTTGGATTGGTTTGGATTGGTTTGGATTGGATTTGGATTGATTTGATTGATTTGTTGGTTTGATTGTTTGAGTTGGTTTGGATTGGTTTGATTGGATTTGGATTGATTTGATTGTTTGTTGGTTTGATTGGTTTGTTGATTGTTGTTTGTTGGTTTGGATTGGATTTGGATTGGTTTGGATTGGTTTGTTGTTTGGTTGTTTGATTGGTTTGGATTGAGTTTGATTGGTTTGTTGGTTTGGATTGGTTGGATTGTTTGGTTGTTTTGGATTGGTTTGGATTGTTTGGATTGGTTTGGATTGGTTTGATTGGTTTGGATTGGTTTGATTGATTTGGTTTTTTGGATTGGTTTGATTGGTTTGTTGTTTGATTGATTTGGATTGGTTTGGATTGTTTGGATTGGATTTGGATTGGTTTGGATTGGTTTGTTGATTTGGATTGGTTTGGATTGGTTTGATTGAGTTTGTTGATTTGATTGGTTTGGATTGATTTGGATTGGTTTGGATTGGATTTGGATTGGATTTGGATTGGATTTGGATTGTTTGTTGAGTTTGGTTGTTTGGATTGGTTTGTATTTGGTTGTTTGGATTGGTTTGGATTGTGTTGGATTGGTTTGTTGATTTGTTTGGATTGTGTTGGTTGATTGGTTTTTTGGTTGTTTGGTTGTTTTGGTTGTTTGATTGGTTTGATTGTTTGGATTGGTTTGGATTGTTTGATTGATTTGTTTGGATTGGTTTGGATTGGTTTGGATTGTTTGATTGGATTTGTTGTTGGATTGGTTTGGATTGGTTTGGATTGGTTTGATTGGTTTGGTTGGTTTGATTTGGTTTGGATTGGTTTGGATTGGTTTGGATTGGTTTGGATTGGGTTGGTTTGGATTGGTTTGGATTGGTTTGGTTGGTTTGGATTGGATTTGGATTGGATTTGTATTGGATTTGGATTGAGTTTGGATTGAGTTTTGATTGGATTTGGTTGATTTGATTGTTTGATTGGTTTGATTTGTTGGTTTGGATTGGTTTGATTGAGTTTGATATTTGGTTGATTTGGATTGGTTTGGATTGGATTTGATTGATTTGGATTGATTTGATTGATTTGGATTGGAGTTTGGATTGGATTTGGATTGATTTGATTGGTTTGGATTGATTTGGATTGTTTGATTGGATTTGGATTGGTTTGGATTGAGTTTGGTTGATTTGAGTTGATTGGATTGATTTGGATTGGTTTGGATTGGATTTGGATTGGATTTGGATTGAGTTTGGATTGGTTTGGATTGGTTTATCATTTGATTGGTTTGATTGGGTTTGATTGAGTTTGGATTGGATTTGGATTGATTTGATTGAGTTTGGTTGGATTTGATTGGATTTTGGATTGATTTGATTGTGATTTGGATTGGATTTGGATTGGATTTGGATTGGATTTGATTACAATACGTAACTCGGAACGAAGTACTGAT
>NW_026941990.1:308730-343883 GCF_024139115.2 Armigeres subalbatus
AGTTACGTATTGTTTTGATCATGTTATTTATTACTAGATAATCTGATTGCCGGAGTTATGGATTGTTCCCAAATTCGAGCCTGCACGGTGGGCCTGGCGTTTTAATAATTGTCTATATTTATGATATACTGCAATATTATGCAGACAAGAAAATGCTGGAGATGCAACCACATTTTCAGGATGCTTTTCAATACAGGCTGTGCATATGCTAAGACAAGACAAGACAAGACGTAGAACGATCGGAGACATATTTCGTCAGTAAGCAGAACGATCGCTGATATTCGAAATTTTGGTTTCTTTGTGCGGTGAGCAAAACGATCGGCGTCATCGAAATTTTGTTCTGTGAGTCGGATGAGTAAATTATGTAGAGTAAAAGTTTAGATCGCGTCCAGATATGTTTTCTTCAGTAAAGAGAACGACCGGTATCATCACAATTTGTTCTGCTTTGTGCGGTGAGCAGAACGATCGGCAGGTTACCGAAATTTTGTTCTGCTTTGTGCGGCTTATAAATTAAATTATTAGTTTTGTTTTCATCAATTAAATACACGCTATACACGGCAAACGTTTACCAAAACGAACTGCCACACTTCCTACCCATATATCCAACATCCCAGTGATTTCTCGTGAAGTGTCAGATGACTCTGGCTTCTATCAAAGCGAGTATCATGTCATACGTATCCTACCTTCCTTAATTGAGCCCTATTCACACATTTTATTTTTAGTACAGTTCTTACATTGAAGATATAGTCCCAAACTCTGTGGTTCACTGTGCAACCTAGCTGACCTGGCAATAACGGAGTAGACAACCGTGGGCGGTCAACATGCTCATGCTCATGCTCATGCTCATGCTCATGCTCAAGTACGAGACACTGAAGACAGCCTTACTGTTGAGGTCGAAATACGTATCTGTCAAGATACAATTAAGTGGTGGAATTCAATGGGATTATATAAACTCGTCTTATGACAAGTGAGGTATCCAGCTTTCCACGCTCGCCATAATGGCGGATGCTATAAAAGTTTTGACATTAACTGTTTCCCGACACTGAACTGGAATTTTATCAAAGTATGCAGTGAACTCTGTTGCCAATGACATCCCAATGTTTATTATTTTCAGTCAACAAGCAATCTATGCATAAAACCTTTCATCTTAGTATTGAGAATTGGAATTAAAACATTTAATTAATATGTTATTTCTTTCAGAAAAGTTCGGTCATTCTAAAAGGGTTACAATCTTCAAGTTCTATTTAGTTGATGGAAAAGTCAACGGTCAGCGACAGCTGTGAGCAAAGTTTCAGTACTGTTTCTCGTATTCCAGCACGAAGAAAGAAAACAAGGTTATTATTAAAACTTTGTATTTCACGAACTCAATAATCTGGTTGATTTCGCAAAAAACGTGTCAATGCTCCAAACTTATGACTCAGAAAGTTTGCAAAACAAAGTGAATTTCGGCGCTGATGTGTTTTTCAGCATGCAATCAAAAAAATCATTAAGAAACAAGAAATTAGATTTCTTTGCAGAAAACCAAATTTTCAAATCAACCAAATACATTCGAGTCAACAATGCTAATTTACATCCGTACCAACAAGCATTCAAACATAAACGAGTATAGGCCCACTTGTAAAGGGTGGTATGGACTTCTTAAGTACTGTGTAAATAGATAGGGCAAGTAGTGGTCAAGGAATGATTCCGCTGATAAAATTCCTTGGACAGTACGGAGCTGACAAGGAAAATGAATAATTCTAATAGCAGGCGCGTGGCAGTCAAAAACACAGACTGACATTTCTCTTGCGGAATAATGCATGATGCATTATTCCGCAAGTAAATGACGTTGTTTCCAGTTTTTATTTCATATTTCTTTTGATGTTTTTTTTTCTATTGCTATTTAGTAGTATACTGTCTTCCGGTGTGCAGCAATAAATAAGACAACGCTGGAAAAAGGTGTCATGAGTGGCCATGCTATTGGAAGACCGTTCTAGTTTGCCAGCAGCCGATGGGCGCAGAACTATCCATCAGTCAATCAAATCAGACTGAGTGTTCGAATATCCCAAAATGATTATGAAAACGTACCTGAAGCAGCTGCCGTGCTAGCATTTGATCTTTGCTTTTTATCATCAACAGTGCTCAACAGTGCTCTCTGCATATCATCCATCGCTATAAAAGCTAGTGCGTTTTTTCACAGCTCTGGTTGATGGTATGCACCTCCTGCAGCGCTACGATGTGGAACATGTCTGCAAGATATCATCTCTAGGAATTGCTTCATGAAATCTTTCAGCAACTCCTTTAGATTATCAAACAAAAATTCCATCGTGCATTTCTCCTGAAAAAGCAATTTGCTGGAATAGTTTCTGGAGAAAACCTTGAGAAATTTCTGGAGAATTTCAAAATTAATGTTCGAAATAATTTGTGGAAAATTATCCGAGAGTATTTGCAGAGTGATTCTTTAAAAAACTTAAGTAGAAATTCCTGAAGGTGATGAGGACATTCCTGAACAAATTTTTGGAGAAGTTCTGGGAAGAAGAAATGGGAGAATTTCTGCAAAAAGTCCAGGGATAATTTTTTTTACAGTTGCTCCGGAAAATTCCTTTAGACATTTCCCAGAAATAAATCCAGAAGATTTTCTATGTGAATTTTTGGAGGAAATACCTTGAGAAATTTTCAAAGGACTTCTGGCAGGATATTCTGAGAGAATTTTTTAACTTTGAGTGCGAATTCTTAAAAAAAAACCGGAGGGAAAGAGTTCTCATAGAAATGTGCTTGAAAAAATGTCTGGAGGCAAAACCGGATGAATTTCCAGAGGAATTTCTTTACGAATTTCTAGGAGAATTCCTGAAGGAATTTTCAAAGAATTGACCTGTGCGCCGATTGAAATTTTATAGGTGGCGGGGTGATAGATCATTTTCAGTCGTCACGCCGTTAATGATCTTCAGTGGCGTGAACTGATTTCATGGTTCAGAAATTATCCTGAATTTCTTTGAAAGCTCTTCCAAGAATTCCTCTGGAAGTTTCTTCACGAATTGCCCTGGAAGTTCCTTCAGGAATTTCTCTGGAAGCTCCTCCAGGAATTTCTCTGGAAGTTCCCCCAGGAATTCCTCTGGAAGTTCCTCAGAGAATTCCTCTGGAGGTTCCTTAGAGAATTCCTCTAGAAGTTCCTCCAGAAATTTCTCCAGGAATTCTTGTAATAGTTTTTTATGAATTCCTATAGATGTTCCTCCAGGAATTCTTTCGGAAGCTGCTCCAAGAATTCTTCCGGAAGTTCCTCCAGAAAATCCTCCCGAAGTTCCTCCTGAAATTCCTTCAGAAACACCTCCGAAAGCTCATCCAGGAATTTCTCTGGAAATTCCCCCAGGAATTCCTCTGGAAGTTCCTCCAGGAATTCCTCTGGAAGTCCCTCCAGGAATTCCGCTGGAAGTTCCTTCGAGAATTGATCTGGAAGTCCATTCAGGAATTTATCTGGAAGTTCCTTCAGGAATTCCTCTGGAAGTTCCTCCAGGAATTCTTCTGGAAATTCCTCCAGGAATTCCTCCGGAAGTTGCTCCAAGAATACATTCGGAAATTCCTCCAGAAATTTTTCCCGAAGTTCCTCCAGAAATTCCTTCCGAAGTTCCTCCAGGAATTCCTCCGAAAGTTCATCTAGGAATTCATCCGGAAGTTCCTTCATGAATTCCTCCTGAAATTCCTCCAGGAGTTTCTTATGAAATTCTTCCGGAAGTTTCTCCAGGAATTGCTACGGAGGTTTCTCTAGGAATTCCTCTGCAAGTTCCTCCAGAAGTTCCTCCGGAAGTTCTTCCGGAAGCCCTCCAGAAGTTCCTCCGGAAGTTCCTCGAAGAATTCCTCTGGACGTTCCTCCAAGAATTCCTCCGGAGATTCCTCCGGAAGTTCCTCCGAAAGTTCCTCCAGGAGTTCCTTCAGAAGTTTATTCAGGCATTTTTCCAGAAGTTCCTCTGGAAGTTTCTGGGGAAGTTCGTCTGGAAGTTTCTCGGGAAACTCTTCTAGAAGTTACTCCAGAAATTTCTTTGGAAGTCCCTCCAGGAATTCCTCTGGAAGTTCCTTGAAAAATTCCTCTGGAAGTTCCTTCAGGAATTTCTTTAGAAGTTCCTCCAGGAATTCTTGTGACAGTTTCTTCATGAATTCCTCCGAAAGTTCCTCCAGGAATTCTTCCAGAAGTTCTTCCAGGAATTCATCCGGAAGTTCCTCCACGAATTCCTCCTGAAATTCCTCCAGGAGTTTCTTATGAAATTCTTCCGGAAGTTTCTCCAGGAATTGCTACGGAGGTTTCTCTAGGAATTCCTCTGCAAGTTCCTCCAGAAGTTCCTCCAGAAGTTCCTCCGGAAGTTCTTCCCGAAGCCCTCCAGAAGTTAATCCGGAAGATCCTCGAAGAATTGCTCTGGACGTTCCTCCAAGAATTCCTCCGGAAATTCCTCCGGAAGTTCCTCCGAAAGTTCCTCCAGGAGTTCCTTCAGAAGTTTATTCAGGCATTCCTCCAGAAGTTCCTCTGGAAGTTCCTGGGGAAGTTCGTCTGGAAGTTTCTCGGGAGACTCTTCTAGAAGTTACTCCAGAAATTTCTTTGGAAGTCCCTCCAGGAATTCCTCTGGAAGTTCCTTGAAAAATTCCTTTGGAAGTTCCTTCAGGAATTTCTCTAGAAGTTCCTCCAGGAATTCTTGTGACAGTTTCTTCATGAATTCCTCCGAAAGTTCCTCCAGGAATTCCTCCAGAAGTTTATTTAGAAATTCCTCCAGAAATTCCTCCAGAAGTTCCTCTGGAAGTTCATGGAGAAGTTCGTCTGGAAGTTTCTCGGGAAACTCTTCTGGAAGTTATTCCAGAAATTTCTTTTGAAGTCCCTCAAGGAATTCTTCTGGAAGTTCCTTGAAAAATTCTTCTGAAAGTTTCTCCAGAAATGCCTCCCTAAGTTCCTCTTGAAATTCCTCCAGAAATTCCTCCAGGAACTCCTCCGGAAGCTCATCCAGGAATTCCTCTGAAAATTCCCCCAGGAATTCCTCTGGAAGTTCCATCAAGAATTCATCTGGAAGTCTCTTTAGGAATTCCTCTGGAAGTTCCTTCAGGAATTCCTCTGGAAGTTCCTCCAGATATCCTTATGGAAGTTCCTACATGAATTCTTGCGCAAGTTCCTCCAGGAACTTCTCCGGAAGTTTCTCCAAGAATTCCTCCGGAAATTCCTCCCGAAGTTCCTCCAGAAAATCCTTCCGAAGTTCCTCCAGAAATTCCTTCGGAAGTTCATCCAGGAATACCTCCAGGAATTCTTCCGGAAGTTCTTCCAGGAATTCATCCGGAAGTTCCTCCATGAATTCCTCCTGAAATTCCTCAAGGAATTCCTCCAGGAGTTTCTTATGAAATTCTTCACGAAGATTCTCCAGGAATTGCTACGGAGGTTTCTCCAGGAATTCTTCGCAAGTTCCTCCGGAAGTTCTTCCGGAAGCTCCTCCAGATGCTTCTCGAAGAATTCCTCTGGAAGTTCTTCCAAAAAATCCTCCGGAAGTTCCTCCAGGAATTCCTCCAGAAGTTTATTCAGGAATTCCTTCAGAAGCTCCTTTAAAACTTTCTCTGAAAATTCTTCCAGGAATTTCTCTAGAAATTTCTTCAAGAATTCCTCTGGAAGTTTCTTGAAGAATTTCTCTGGAAATTCCCCAAATAATTCCTCTGGAAATTCCCCCAGGAATTTTACTGGAAGTTCCTTCAGGAATTCCTCTAGAAATATCTTCAGCAATTTTTCTGGAAGTTCCTCCAGGAATTATTGTGATAGTTTCTTCATGAATTTCTCTGGATGTTCCTCTATAAATTCCTCCCGAAGTTCCTCCTGACATTCCTCACGAAATTCCTCCGGTAGTTCAGCCAGAAATACCTCCGGAAGCTTCTCCAAAAATTCCTCAGAAAGTTGCTCCAGGATTTCGTTGGAAGTTCTTCCACGAATTTATCCGGAAGTTACTCCACGAATTCCTCCTGAAGTTTCTCAAGGAATTCCTCCAGGAGTTTCATATGAAATTCTACCGGAAGTTTCTCCAGGAGTTCCTCCGCAAGTTCCTCCAGAAGTTCTTCTTGAAGCTCCTTCAGAAGTTCCTCCGGAAGATCCTAGAAGGATTCCTCTTGACGTTCCTCCAAGAATTTCTCCGGAAATTCCTCTAGGAATTCCACCAGAAGTTTGTTCAGGAACTCCTCGAGAAGTTCCTTGGGAAGTTCCTCTGGAAGTTCCTGGGGAAGTTCCTCGGAAGGGCCTGGGGAAGTTCCTCTGGAAGTTTTTCAGGAAATTCCTCTGGAAGTTGCTTCAGAAATTCCTCTGAAATTCCGTCCAGGAATTCCTCTGGAAGTTCTTCTAGGAATTTCTTAGAAGTTTCTCCACAAATTCCTCTGGAAGTTCCTTCAGGAATCCCTCTAGAGTTTCCTCCAAAACTTTTTCTGGAAATTCTTCCAGGAATTCCTCTAGAAGTTCATTCAGGAATTTCTCTGGAAGCTCCTGCAGGAATTCCTCTGGAAATTCCCCCAGAAATTCCACTGGAAAATTCTCCAAGAATTCCCCTGGAAGTTCCTTCAAGAATTCCTCTGGAAGTTCCTTCAGGAACTTCCCTGGAAGTTCCTCCAGGAATTCTTGTGGAAGTTCCTTCATGAATTCCTCTGGGTGTTCCTCCAGGAATTCCTCCGGACAATGCTCCAAGAGTTCCTCCGGAAGTTCCTCCAGAAATTCCTCCGGAAATTCCTCCAGTAATTCTTCCGGAAGTTCCTGTAGGAATTCCTCCGGATGTTTCTCCAGGTGTTCTTCCGGAAGTTTCTCTTGGAATTCCTCCGGAAGTTCCTTCAAGAATTCCTTCGGAAGTTCCACTAGGAATTCCTCCGGAAGGTAATCCAGGATTTCTTCCGGAAGTTCATTCACAAATTCTTCCGTAAGTTCCACCCGGAAAACCTCGAGAAGTTCTTCCTGGAATTACTTCTGATTTGCTCCAGGAACTCCTGGAGCAATTTAAGGAGGAAATCCAGGAGCAACTCCCGGAGGAGTACCTGGAGCACTTCCGGAGAAATTCCTGGAGAAAAAAACGAAGAAATTCTATGAAAAAAAAACGAAGGAATCCCTGGAGCAACTTCCGGGTTTTGGTTTTTTAGTTCCTCCAAGAATTCCTCCGGAAGTTCCTCCAGGAATTCCTCCGGCAGTTCCTCCAGGAATTCCTAGGGCAGTTCCTCCAGGAATTCCTCCGGCAGTTCCTCCAGAAATTCCTCCAGCAGTTCCTCCAAGAATTCCTCCGGAAGTTCCTCTAGAAATTCCTCCAGAAGTTCCTCCAGTCTTGGAGGAACTTCCGGAAGAATTCCTGGAGGAGCTTCCGAAGGAATTCCTAGAGGAACTTCCGAAGGAATTCCTAGAGGAACTTCCGGAGGAATTCCTAGAGGAGCTTCCGGAGGAATTCCTAGAGGAACTTCCGGAGGAATTCCTAGAGGAACTTCCGGAGGAATTCCTAGAGGAACTTCCGGAGGAATTCCTAGAGGAACTTCCGGAGGAATTGCCGGAAGTACTCATAGAGGAACTTCCTAAGGAACTCATGGAGGAACTTTTGGAGGAACTCCTGGAGGATCTGCGGAGTAATTCCTGGCTAAACTAACGGAAGATTTCTTGGAGGAATTATCGCAGGAATTCTTGGAGGAACATTCGGAGGAATTATGAAGGAACTTTCCGAATAATGGAACAGCCTTCATAGCACTTCCTGGTGGAATTTACGGAGGAATTTGTGGAAGCGTTTCGGAAAATTTCTATTGCTTTAAATAAGCACACGACGACCCACGCCGCCGCGCCGCCGCTGACGATTACCAACGGCGTGACGCCGCTGGCTGAAAATGATCTATCACCCCACCGCCGATAAATTTTCAATCGGCACACAAGTCTACTTCCTTCTTCTTCATTCTTCCTTTTGCATTCTTGCTTCTTCCTTTTTCCTTCTTACTCTTTCTTCCTTCTTCCTTCTTCCATCTTCTTTCTTCTTCCTTCTTCCTTTTCTCCTTCATCCTGTATCTTTCTTTTTCTTCTTTCTTCTTCTTCCTTCCTTCTTTTTTCTTTCCTTCGTCCTTCTTCCTTCCTTATTTTTTTCCTTCTTCCTTCTTCATTCCTCATTTTGTTCCTTCTTTCTTTTTCATTTTTTTCCATCTTCCTTCTTTTATTTTCTCCTTCTTACATTCTACTTCTTTCTTCCTTATTCTTTCTTCCTTCTTCTGTGTTCCTTTTTCATTCTTCCTTCTTTCTTCTTCCTTCTTCCTTCGTACTTCTTCCTTAACTTCCCACTTCTCATTTCTTATCCGTCGCTTCTCACTTCTTGCTCCCCACTACAAAGACTACTAACGACTCATTAGTCGCTACAACTTCTCATTTCACACACTTTATAAGGAAACATATTTCAACTTTTTGGCCAAACGGCATTTGGTCGAATGGGGTTCTGCCAAAAATCCCGTTCGGCCAAATGACCCCGAACCGAGAAGATATACAGCTACAGTTATACCCACATTCACGAGATTCAAAAGCTCCCTTCAAGAGGCTCAGAGGCGTCCAATAGTCATAAAAATCCTGTAGGATGCTTGATGTATAAACTTGATTTGAATTGGGAAGTTTAACGAAATAATAAAAGTTTCAACCCACTTTATGGAAAGCCTTATATTACGTTAGTTTTCAGGTCCATTATTCATTATGAGTTACGCTTATACTCATTAACAGCAAAACATAGTGGGTACCTCAATTAATACAAAAGTTCGAAGGGATACTTCTCAAAAAAGGTTAAGAACCGCTGCTGTAGGAGATTCTCAAGGAATTCCCGAAGGAACTTTCCTAGAAGAACGTCCCGAAGAATTCCTGGAAGATTTTGGTGAGAAATTCCTCCTGTACGAAAAAATTCTTGGAAAAGCTTTCCGAGGAATTTCTGAAGGATCTTCTAATGAATTCATGATAGAACTTCCCAGGCAACTCTTGGAGGAATTTCCCGAGCATTTCTTGGAGGAACTTTCCGAGATATCTAGAAAAAAATTCTAGAGATACTTGCGGAGGAATTGCTGGAGATACTTCTGAATCAATTCCTGGTCGATTTGCCAGAGCAATTCCTGAACGAACTTCGAAGGAAATCCTGAAGCAACTTTCCATGAAACACTTGTAGGAACGTCACGAGAAATTTCTCCTGATTTTCTAAGAAAATATATAGAAGAATCTCAGGAGAAACTCTTGGGTGAAGTTCTGGAGAAAATTCTGGGTAAATAGGGAAATCTTCGGATGAATTTTTGAGGGAATTGGCATACGATACACAGCAAATAATTTTGAAAATTCAACGACGTGTAAAATTGCAGCTTATCTAATCAAACGAATTAACACTCGATATTCAGTAAAATTTGATTGAATTTTACAAGCAAGCACCGATTAAATTAATTTCGATTTAAAAAAATAGTGAGATCGATTGAATGTTACGTTTATTTGCATGCTCCAAATATGTGCATGAAAATACATTTAAAATCACAACATATTTTTATCTGTGTACTCTGCTGGCATTTCCATTTTTTTTGTGGAGTTTCATGAGAAATTCCTGAAGCAATTTTTGGAGATATTCCTGCGGGGAATAATGAAGGAACTCTCAAGGAGGATCTGAGGGGTAAATTCAATTGCTATATAGAGTATCTTGGGGGCCCTCCTTAGCCGTGCGGGAAGACGCGCGGCTACAAAGCAAGACCATGCTGAGGGTGGCTGGGTTCGATTCCCGGTGCCGGTCTAGGCAATTTTCGGATTGGAAATTATCTCGACTTCCCTGGGCATAAAAGTATCATCGTGTTAGCATCATGATATACGAATGCAAAAATGGTAACTTGGCTTAGAAACCTCGCAGTTAATAACTGTGGAAGTGCTTAATGAACACTAAGCTGCGAGGCGGCTCTGTCCCAGTGTGGGGATGTAATGCCAATAAGAAGAAGAAGATAGAGTATCCAATCCCCACTACCTGGCCTGTAAAGAGGTCGATAATGAACGGTTTGCTAGTTATTGCAACCGTGGCTCATAATGGCATTTCAGGTTCATAGACGTCAATGACAGTACATGGGATCGCGACCGGACATTCACTGCCGAACTGCCAGAAACCATCTGCGATAGTACCGGCGAATCTATCTAGAAGTATACTGCCTGTAATCGCATATCTGTCCCATATGAATAGGAAACCCAGCAAAGATGGGACAAATATGCGGTTACAGGCAGTATAGGGCAAGTGGTGTGGTTGCGTCAGTGTCTAACAGCAAGAAAGGCTCGGCTTACGAGCTTGAGCTTGAGCTTGAGCTTGAGCTTGATTGACTGCTCGTAGTTGCTACTCCATTATGACCAGATCAGCTGTTCTTGCACAGGGAACCAACAGATGTTTGCTTGGGACTAGCACACATCTTCAATGTACAAGTACTGGTGATCTCATTTGTTAGGTCATACTGGCGCCTGCCACGTCAGAATGCAAGTCAATGTAGGGAAGGGGAGGAAATGATGATGCAATCACTCGCCCACTGCAAGCCGAATATACCTCTGCACTTGTCACGAGTTCATGCGGAATTTGTTGGAATTTCTGGGTTAGGTTCGAGAGGCAGAGGTCCGTCTTGGTTAACGAGCTGCCAATGTGATAGATAGGAGAAGGTAACTGATGGAATTTTTAATTGGATGTAGGAAACGAGCTCTGTAGTTCATTTCCAATTCTAGCAGATTACTGTTAGAATACTCAAGTTGAAGGTATAGGAATAGTAATGGAAACGGTATGGAAGTCCATTTCCAGTTCTAGCGATTGCTAGAACATGAGAAATAAAGAGAAAGATACAAAGTAGGAGAATGGAACGGACCTGGGGTTGAACCCACGACCTCCTGCGTATGAGGCAGAAGCAGTAGCCATATGACTACCAAGCCCGCTTAGCAAGAAAGGCTCGGCTTACGCACGAAAAATTCGAGACTCATAAAACTTACGTCTATTGAAAATTATATGAATGGGGGCAAATCTAGATGACATCGGCTGTGCAGGCATTTCCATACTTGAAAGGCCTTCAGGTGGACGATTTTTAAAAAATGCAATACGGCCTATTCTCATTGGGAACGATAATCAATCTTTGCGATGGACATTCCAAACAACCAATAGTGGCAAATACTAGGACTTTGCCTCATTTCTCATATATCATATCCGAAGAGCAGCGCATACAACCTGCATTACTTTCGACCATAATCGACAATAGAACGGTTGGATCTCATCAGAATAATTAATCTTATCTTTAGAGCAACATTACACTTCAAGAACCTACTTGTGCTTGTCTCGTTTTATTCAACCTGCTTTTATCACTGAACAAATTTCCATACTATTTAAATTTGTCTAAATTTGAGTATGGTCATCTTTGTTCTTGATGATGTTTATTCTAATTTGTATAACATCGTGATTTTGAAATATGTATTGTCCATGGAAGATTACTAGATAGAATCTGAGAATAGCTACGTTTTAGGCCTTCCTCCTCGGCCAAGCGCCTCGTTAGTCTTGTCCTCTACAACGAATGAAGAACTGAAAATTATAAATAATCACGTTGATATAGAAATTAAAATAAAGATAGCGGTAATGTCACGATTGCGATGGACAGTTTATGAATCCGTCAAGACTTGTCAATACACAAGCGTCCGTAGAGGTTAATCGATGCAAACGGATTTCGAGGAAAACTACGGATTGGCCAGCGGTTGCTTTGAATTCCAGCACCTGGAATGACGAAGAATGCAGAGCGATAATCATTGGAAAGAGTGTGAGCGAATAACTTGTCCAATACATAACATAGCGATACATCCATACGGCAACCAGTCAAGAGCTTCCAGAAGTTGATCCACGACGAATATAGTATTAATTTTTAGGTGTGGTCACGAACCCTATGAAGCAGTTCAAGATTCGTATACTTTGCGATACAGCAGCAAAGGGGACTAATACTTCCTGACGGTAACATTCAACTCCGAATGTATATTCGATGGATTGGGCCACATTTAGAACAACGTGCTCCTCATATTCAGCACAGTTTCTGAAAAAATTAAACCTGGAGTTGTAGAAATAACTTTACTTAAATTTATTGTTTCCAATTTTTACCTGTTTGATGACATTTTGCCAAAATGACGAATGAGTGAGCACAACAAAAGTTTTTTCGCCTACTTTTTTCACTTTGTTCATCAGTTGGCAAAATTACTTTGGTAATTATATCGAGTTTTCCTTGAGCACTTTCCTTTAGAACTGCATACTAAGCTTAAAAGTCTATAGACATCCTAATTATTACATTAACGTTCAGCCAGCAGGAACATAATGCTTTATTGACACACACTATTCGAATGTTAGTACAAACTTGGGCCATATCGTGTCCGGATTATTTTAAACCTCAAGGGACAGGTGTAATCTAAGCCCACTTTCACTGTATGATCATTCTATAAGCGTGTAAGCATCATAAAAAGTTCAATTGGTTACAAGCTATCTGAAATGAAAGAAATATTAGAAAATATGAAGGGAATAGTATTACGTTTACAAGTTTTCTTGTTGACGAAAAATAACAATCTCTGGACTGTCATTGGTAACGAAAGAAATCATCGCTTGCTTAGACTAAAATTTCAGTTCAGTGCCGGGAAACAGTTAATGTCAAATTTTTTATGGTATCCGCCATTATGGCGAGCTCCATCGTCGTTGTCACCAGAGGCCGATAGCAACAGAAATTCGGGATCGGAAGTGGGGCTGGGTCGGCCACACTCTACGTAGGGGCGGAAACGAAATCTGTAAGCAAGCATTAGACTGGAACCCAGCGGGACATCGCAGCAGAGGCAGACCCAGAGGCTCATGGCGGAGAAGCCTCAATAAAGAAATAAAAGAAGTCGACCGAAATCTAACCTGGCAACAGGTTAAAGCGATAGCCGGGCATCGCTCAGGATGGAGATCTTTCAAGTCGGCCCTTTGCACCACCGGAGGTGTACAGGATCCATAAGTAAGTAAGTAAGTAAGCCATTATGGCGAGCGTGGAAAGCTGGATAAGGACGTTAGGCATGAGTACGTTAGGCATAAGTACATTAGGCATAAAGGATGTTAAGCATAAAATGCCTCAAAAACAGCCAACGACATAAAGACGATATTATGCCTAAAGTTCTTATGCCTAACGTCACATTTCCTGAAGGATTTTTCGTAAGAAGTACTGAAGGATTTCATGAAGAAATTGCCAAACATATTTTCGGAACATTTCCTGAAGAATTTTTCCTAAGTTTCTTTAAAAAAAAACATCTGAAATAAAATTCATAGAGATTTCCGAAAGAATTCTTAACCAAGTTTCCAAAGAAATGCCTAAAAATAATTTCAGAAGAATATCTGAAGAAATCTGTAAAGTGTTTTATAAAGATATTTCCGAGGGATTTTCAAAAGACATTTTCGAACAAACACCTAAAGAAATTAAAAAAAAAATCGCCAAATGCATATCTAAAGGACTTTCCTAAACAATTCCTTGAGATATTTTCTAAAGTTTTAGCAAAGAAATTTTCAAATTAAATCCTGGAGGAAGTTCTGAAGCAATTCTTAAAATCCGCAGGATTTTCTGATGGAATCTATGGAGAAATTTTCAAAGGAATACCTGGAGGAATTTCCTATGTGATTCCTGAAGGAATTTTGATTGAATGGCTGAAGCAATTTCTGGGTGAACTTGCGAAGGAATTCCTAGAGGAATATTCTAAGTAATTTACAACATTGTTTTGTGTAGCCACCAAAATATTCTTAAAAATAATATTTTTCGCAATATTTACTTTTTTTAAATTGATTGTTTTGTTGCTAAAATCTATATATGGCACGTTTGTTTTTGCCTGGAAATTATTGTAAAACACCTGGAAAAATCAGGGAATTTTGATTTTACAGATGAGTAGACACCCTGAGATTCCAGGAAGAAAGATGAAATAATTCAGAAGATGGAAAGATCGCTACAAAACCGTAGCGTAACCGAACGTCTCGAAACTGTCCGAGAACATGGAACCATAGAGGAGTTAGTACGTCAGGTCGCCGAGCTAACCGAAACGTTGCAATCACTCCACGTAGACCTAGCAAAAAAAAAAAAGACCAGATTATTGAGAAACTTTTGTCAAGTAATCCATCGCATTCCAGCCAACTTCAAGACGCATCTCAAAAACTACATGTGGATGACGATATGTGCCACTCATAATGTCGATAGGACAATCAGTCAGTCAATCGAAAACTGGGTCGCAACGATCAAAAGAGTAAGAAAAATCGCAAACAACGTTTGAGCAAAGACGGATACGTTTCGGATTATTATTATTATTATTATTTATTCAGACTAAGGCCGAAGTGGCCTGTGCGGTATATAAGAGTCTTCTCCATTCGGCTCGGTCCATGGCTACACGTCGCCAACCACGCAGTCTACGGAGGGTCCGCAAGTCATCTTCCACCTGATCGATCCACCTTGCCCGCTGCGCACCTCGCCTTCGTGTGCCCGTCGGATCGTTGTCGAGAACCATTTTCACCGGGTTACTGTCCGACATTCTGGCTACGTGCCCGGCCCATCGCAGTCGTCCGATTTTCGCGGTGTGAACGATGGATGGTTCTCCCAACAGCTGATGCAATTCGTGGTTCATTCGCCTCCTCCACGTACCGTCCGCCATCTGCACCCCACCATAGATGGTACGCAGCACTTTCCTTTCGAAAACTCCAAGTGCGCGTTGGTCCTCCACGAGCATCGTCCAGGTCTCGTGTCCGTAGAGGACTACCGGTCTAATTAGCGTTTTGTAGATTGTCAGTTTGGTACGGCGGCGAACTCTATTCGATCGGAGCGTCTTGCGGAGTCAAAGTACGTACGATTTCCAGCCACTATGCGTCTCCGAATTTCTCTGCTGGTGTCATTTTCGGCAGTCACCAGTGAGCCCAAGTACACAAATTCTTCTACCACCTCGATTTCGTCACCACCGATGCAAACTCGCGGTGGGTGGCTCACATTGTCTTCTCTTGAACCTCTGCCTATCATGTACTTCGTCTTCGACGTGTTGATGACTAGTCCGATCCGCTTAGCTTCCCTCTTCAGTCTGATGTAGGCTTCCTCCATCTTCTCAAAGTTACGTGCCATAATATCTATGTCGTCAGCGAAGCCAAATAGCTGGACGGACTTATTGAAAATTGTACCACTCGTGTTAATCCCTGCTCTTCGTATTACCTCTTCCAAAGCGATGTTGAATAGCAAACACGAAAGACCATCACCTTGCCGTAACCCTCTGCGGGTTTCGAAGGGACTCGAGAATGCCCTGAAACTCGAACTACGCACATCACCCGATCCATCGTCGCTTTGATCAACCGTGTCAGTTTATCCGGAAAACCGTGTTCGTGCATTAGCTGCCATAGCTGGTCCCGATCGATTGTATCATATGCGGCTTTGAAGTCGATGAATAGATGATGTGTGGGCACGTTGTATTCGCGGCATTTCTGCAGTACTTGGCGAATGGCGAACACCTGGTCCGTGGTGGAGCGTTCGCCCATAAAACCGCCTGGTACTGCCCCACGAACTCCCTTGCAGTTGGTGCTAGTCGACGGCATAAAATTTGGGAGAGTACCTTGTAGGCGGCGTTCAGCAATGTGATTGCGCGGTAGTTGCTACAATCCAGCTTATCGCCCTTTTTGTAGATGGGACACACGACACCTTCCATCCACTCCTGCGGCAGAACCTCATCCTCCCAAATCTTGGTAATGACCCAGTGCAGCGCTCTAGCCAGTGCCTCACCACCGTGTTTAAATAGCTCTCCTGGTAGTTGGTCAACCCCAGGGGCTTTGTTGTTCTTCAGCCGGCCAATCTCCTCCTGGATTTCCTGGAGATCCGGAGCCGGTAGAATTATGTCCTGCGCGCGTTCTCCCAGGTCCATCACCATACCGCCATCTTCGTCTGCCACATCGCCATTCAGGTGTTCTTCGTAGTGCTGCCGCCACCTTTGGATCACCTCACGCTCGTTCGTAAGAAGGTTCCCGTTTATGTCCTTACACATATCAGGCTGTGGCACGTGGCCCTTACGTGAACGGTTTAACTTCTCATAGAACTTTCGTGTGTTATTAGCGCGGTACAGTTGCTCCGTTTCTTCACGGTCTCGATCTTCCTGCTGGCGCTTTTTCCTCCGGAAAATCGAGTTTTGTCTGTTCCGCGCCTGTTTATATCGTGCCTCGTTCGCCCTCGTGCGGTGTTGCAGCAATCTCGCCCATGCTGCATTCTTCTCTTCCACTAACTGCTCACATTCGCCGCCATACCACTCGTTTCTCTGATCCGGGGGCACCGTGCCAAGTGCAGCGGTTGCGGTGCTACCAATGGCGGATCGAATATCTCTCCAGCCATCTTCAAGAGACGCTGCGCCTAGCTGCTCTTCCGTTGGAAGTGCCACTTCCAGCTGCTGCGCGTATTCTTGGGCTAGTCTACCGTCTTGTAGCCGCCCAATGTTAAGCCGCGGCGTCCGACTTCGACGCGTGTTGTACACCGTCGAGAGTTTTGAGCGCAGGCATACTGCAACGAGGTAGTGGTCGGATTCAATATTCGCACTGCGGTAAGTGCGGACATTCGTGATGTCGGAGAAGAATTTACCGTCGATTAGAACGTGATCGATTTGGTTTTCCGTCTCTTGGTTAGGTGATCTCCATGTGGCCTTGTGGATATTTTTGCGCGGAAAGAAGGTGCTTCGGACTACCATTCCGCGGGAGGCTGCGAAGTTTATGCATCGTTGGCCGTTGTCATTCGATACGGTGTGCAGACTATCCGGTCCGATGACCGGTCTATACATTTCCTCCCTTCCTACCTGTGCGTTCATGTCACCGATGACGATTTTAACGTCCCGCAGTGGGCATCCATCGTATGTCTGCTCCAGCTGTGCGTAGAACGCTTCTTTCTCGTCGTCGGGTCTCCCTTCGTGTGGGCAGTGCACGTTGATGATGCTATAGTTGAAGAAACGGCCTTTAATCCTCAGCTTGCACATCCTTGCGTTGATTGGCTGCCACCCAATCACGCGTTGGCGCATCTTACCCAGCACTATGAAGCCGGTTCCCAGCTCGTTGGTGGTGCCACAGCTTTGGTAGAAGGTAGCCGCTCGATGCCCGCTTTTCCACACTTTCTGTCCTGTCCAGCAAATCTCCTGCAGCGCCACGACGTCGAAGTTGCGGGGATGTAATTCATCGTAGATCATCCTGTCGCAACCTGCGAAACCTAGCGACTTGCAATTCCATGTTCCAAGCTTCCAATCGTGATCCTGTATTCGTCGCCTAGGTCTTTGCCGATTATATCGAGTCGCATTATCTCTTATATTGTTCGTAATGATTGGTTTTCTAGGCGGCTTATTGGGCCTGCGCAAACCTCCTGTCTCGTCGGAGGGCCGTCGTGTCAGGGCTGTTTAGCGTCCCACCTAACACCAGGACTTGGGCTTGTGCGCTTTGAGCGGCACACGGTCGCTTTGGTGGGGCCTACTTGCGGATACATGCAGCTTTTTATAGAGGTTTAACAGGGCCCACTGTCAAACCCCACCACATCCTAGGCAAGCCCCACAACTCGCAGATGGCCTGGGGAGGGATCGTCAAGCCCTTGGACATAGTCCCTGCTGCCCGAGATACTAGTATGGTATCCCAGCACTCGAAACACACCATTACATCCACCCCTTCGAAACGAGGCCACGGGGAGTCATCTTCCTCCGGTGGCGAATTTCCATTTCGTGCTCCGGGAGCCAAGCGAGCCAGCAAATCTGTGTGGTACTAGATGATGAACTTCAAGAACGCATGCTATGCGGTAACCGTGATATGACAGTTGGGTTCATCACGAGTATTCATGCATCAGCTCATCGTAGCAACCTAGAAAACCTCGCCCCCTTTCAGCTTTAGTCATTCTGACAGGTAAGACGTGTTTACGCTAGTGGTCCCTTTTCCTAGCTTTATATTAGATTTCCACAATGGCGATCCTGCCAGGAGTTGCAAATTTTCATTATTGCAACGCTAAGAGGAACCTAATAAAACATGTTGGTTAAAAAGGGACCATTTAGAGTTTATTCATATTAAAGTTGCTAACCAGAAGAAAACCAACCAAGCCAACCGGAAGGAAACGGGATATTCACTGCGCAGGACCGCGCAGAGCGGGTCAAATGGACTGCGCAGAGCGGGTCAAATGGACCGCGCAGAGCGGGTCAAATGGACCGCGCAGAGCGGGTCAAATGGACCGCGCAGAGCGGGTCAAATGGACCGCGCAGAGTGGGTCAAATAGACCGCGCAGAGCGGGTCAAATGGACCGCGCAGAGCGGGTCAAATGGACTACGCAGAGCGGGTCAAATGGACCGCGCAGAGCGGGTCAAATGGACCGCGCAGAGAGGGTCAAATGGACCGCGCAGAGCGGATCAAATGGACCGCGCAGAACGGGTCAAATGGACCGCGCAGAGCGGGTCAAATGTACCGCGCAGAGCGGGTCAAATGTACCGCGCAGAGCGGGTCAAATGGACCGCGCAGAGCGGATCAAATGGACCGCGCAGAGCGGATCAAATGGACCGCGCAGAGCGGATCAAATGGACCGCGCAGAGCGGGTCAAATGGACCGCGCAGAGCGGGTCAAATGGACCGCGCAGAGCGGATCAAATGGACCGCGCAGAGCGGATCAAATGGACCGCGCAGAGCGGATCAAATGGACCGCGCAGAGCGGGTCAAATGGACCGCGCAGAGCGGATCAAATGGACCGCGCAGAGCGGATCAAATGGACCGCGCAGATCGAGTCAAATGCACCATCCAGAATGGGTAAAGTGGATCACGCAGAGCGAGTCAAGTGGACAGCACTAAACGAGTGAGAAGAGGCTCATAAGGCGGATACTGAATATCGCGCTAAGCTGGCCAAATCTACCACACTAACCAGGTCGAGGGGGATCGTGCTGACAGAACAGAAAGTGCAGATTTAATTAATCGTGCTTCAGTGAATTTAAAAAAAAAACTTGAGAATAAGTACTATGTTATGAAAAAGCAGAACGATATTATCAGTAGAAGGAATATTACAATTGTACTTAAACTAATGCTCTTGTATAGAAAATATTGGAAGGGTTGATATAATAGATAGACCAAACGAATGCTATACAAATGCTCAACAGGCTTTCAAAACTCTGGCCGGATTATTTCAAAATTTAAATTTGTTCAAGTTCAAACTTTAAAATCTGTGAATGGTTCATTGCTCAAACCATCATCCGGTAATAGCTCGATTCTCTGTAGAAGGAATGATCTATATTGGCTTAGAGTTAGATAAAGTGATTGATACGCTCGTTGTGTTAAAATGAGGTTCGTTGCTCAGTAAAAAGCAAGTCTGGATGCAACACTTCACACAGAATGGGTGACTCACCCAAAAGTGAGTATTCTTTTCCTTTTCCTGCAATTTTGGTTATTTAATGGAACAATTACAAAAAAATCTTAGAGTTTTCAGCAGATCCGTCAATATTGAAAAATAAGCTCAACTAATTTGAGCTCTGTGTATAGGTGGAATTCATAAATACCAAATGCAATGGAAACAGATCTGAACAAAAACGAATTCGGATTTCATACTAAGAAACAAAAATATATTTCAACTTCAGTATCGATGCTGTTGTAGCCGAGACTGAATAAGCTAGGTACTTTGATAGTCATTTTTCGAATAGTATAAATGGCCGTCTAGCATTATTCTATAAAAAAATATTCATAATGTTATTAGCATCGGCAAAGAAGGTTTCAGTGGCTTATTGCATTTCAGCAATACTAAACTGTTAGACTTCATCAAAGCTATCTTGAAGAATTTTGTATAGACATGTTTTTTTCAACGTTTGTGAAATAATAATTTATTGATTGACGATTAATTTTACGATCAATTGAATCTGAATTGCAGAGTATTGTAGATGGCATAGAGGTAAAATGTTAGGTTGGTTAACTAAAACTCTATTTTCGACCGCTAGGATATAAATAAACACATAGATGTTAGGGTGAAATCAGGAGTGATTCAGTTT
The DNA here is from genome assembly GCF_024139115.2 of Armigeres subalbatus. Taxonomy (NCBI): domain Eukaryota; kingdom Metazoa; phylum Arthropoda; class Insecta; order Diptera; family Culicidae; genus Armigeres; species Armigeres subalbatus. Next base: position 328,720 of record NW_026941990.1, read on the forward strand.
CATTCTAAATTTTCGACCACTATTCTAGTTTGAATCTGGAGCAAAATAGAACAAACTCGCTGGTTTCCCCAGCAGTGTTCTATTCATGTTTTTCCAAATTTTCAATTAATTGAAATCATTATGTTACTGTCAAGAAAGGCGCCGGAATTGCAAAGTGGATTGATCCGTAGATAAAATGACGCATCCATACACCAAAACAATTGAAAAATATTTGAATCTCATGATTCAATCGTGGTTCAAATCTGCAGAAAATAGAACGGAGCGTTATACCAGTTTTATTTTTTTGACAATTGACTGGTATAAAAACTGAATCTAGAACAGCTGCTGGGAAAATTAATGTTTCAGATTCATATTCAAACTGACAGCCCCAAACGATTTGAATCACTGCTGATTTTACTCTTACATTCTTCATTAGTGTCATTCGAACTGATCAATGGCACAGTATGCGATAACCATGCATTTGATTATGAAGAAGAAAGCTGGTGTGAAGATTGCAATGAAGATCTGTCGTTAGCAAGGAATGTAATTGTCGCTGAAAAACGCAAAAAACAAGCAACAAAAGAGAATAGCGATAACTCTTTGTCCTCATCTGCAGTGGATTGTTTACGCTGCGTATGAGTAGAAACAAGAAAAGTCATGTTATGGAACGGTTGAACGAGGCTCTCAAAAAACAGTAAGCAAAGCTACAGAAAAAGAATATTAGCCATACACAACAGCCGGAGCCTTCAAATTTAGGCACCTATTTGTAATGGAAATAATATATGGGAACTAAAAGTGTAATATTGTTTTATTGTTCCGGTACGGAAGCGTATTGTTGAATTAATGCATTATTTAAATTTTTATGTTTTGACAGGTAAGACGTGTTTACGCTAGTGGTCCCTTTTCCTAGCTTTATATTGGATTTCCACAAAATCTGGCAAGGCGAACGCGAGCGGAAGATCCTCAAAACAGTAGTCAAAGCAAATGCTCGGTCCTCCAACTAGTAAATATCTCCCAGATAATCGTATAACCCATCCTTATCTTCACTCCATCAAGCCATGAGCACAACGTCGAAACTACGGAGTCGACCGAGCGACACAGACCTGCAGTGGAGGCTTCGGGTAGTCGGGGCCCCAGCAGTGCGGCCGATACACCCCAACCGGAATTGATGGACAACCTCCGACGCCTGAGTGTCATCCCTGCAGGGACCCAACAAGGTTCAAACAACCATCCCCCGAAGGACGACGAGGGAGTCAAGCTCGCAGTACCTGCACGTATAAGCCCTGCAACTCCACCATGGGCTAGTCAACGACTTCCTTCGTGTGGAGGTCTACACCGAATGCAGCTCGAGACGCCAAACCCCTCGAAGGACAACGCGGGAGTCAAGCCAGTCCTAAGGAGAAACCCTCCTAGAAGATGCCAAAAATCAAAAGCACCTGAGATCCATCATTACTCAGGATTTTCCTCATTTCTTCCACTTACGACAGCGGAAGCTACCAACTCGTCTGTGTATGATGCGCTACATAGAACACGATATGGCCAAACCGCAAATATCCGACCCGCTTCTTCCAAGAATCCCCGGAAATCAACTGGATATAAATCAGTACAACTTCCGAAACAAAATAGCCCAATACCCACTTCAGGCTTGCATATATTCCCTAACTCCAACAGATCGTCTTCAATGCACAATCAAACAAATACTCCTCTTTTTTGCTCCGTCGGGACATCTCTGCCTTTGGTGGGTGATGCCACTTCGTCTACTACTGGAAGAGCTCTGTCTCGTTCGGCCCGACACTCTCAAAGCTGCAGCGAGTCCACTTTCATCATTCAGTGGAATATCAATGGTTTTTTCCACAACCTGCCGGACCTTGAGATGCTGATTCATAACTCAAAACCTGTGGTCCTGGCACTTCAGGAGATCTACCGAGCAACACCTGCAACAATGAAGAACACCCTCGGAAAGAACTACCAATGGTATTCTAAAACTGGATCTATCTTGTACCACTCGGTAGCCGTCAGAGTTTCCACCGACTTAGCCACCAACGAGACATAGACATAGATTCTGATCTGCCGTATACCATGGCCATTTCCTGTCTCGGTAATCTCGATCTATCTCCCGAACGGAAAGTTACCGAACTTGGAAAACAAATTGGACGAGGCCCTCGACCAGATACCCGAACCAACAACGGTTAACAGTCATCATCATGCTTGGGGCAGCCGCACCAACAACGCGCGTGGTAATATCATTATCAACCTCGCTACCCGGCGGAATCTAACTATCCTGAATGATGGCTCAACTACCTTCCTCCGCGGTCAGTCAGAATCGGCGATTGATATCTCTCTATTATCGGCCTCCACTGTGAACTAACCAGTGTTTTACATTATTAAAAGAGGCTTCGGTAATGAGGGAAATGATTACAACGAGATGTTACCTATTGCACGCTCAAACTTCGACTGAGCTTAGCCTTTATTTAACGATTATAGTAGAACCGATCGACGGTTCGTTATACAGGCTTGATACGCACATTCAACAACATCGTGTTGATATAACACACTGCTAACCACTTTCTCTGGTCCGTGCACGAGCATTTCAAAGGAAGCGACCACGCCCCGATCTGTATCGCATTACAAAACAAAACCGCTCCAAAGACCTCGAGAAGACCCCGCTGGCAATATGACCGAGCCGACTGGGCCGGTTTTCAACTTGCACCTGAAGCTGAACTTGATACTTGCGTTCCAACATCTATTTCGGACCTTACTACAGTTCTTAAAAGCGCAGCATCATCAAATATTCCAAAAACCAGTCCTAATCCCGGGATCCGTGCACTCCACTGGTGGAACGAGGACACAAGGACGGCGGTGAAATCGCGTAGAAAACTTCTCCGGGCAGTAAAACGCGCGAGAAGAAAATTACCTGAAAACCATCCCGATATGATTCGAACTGTAGAAGCCTATCAAGCAGCACGCAACAGTTGCCGGCAGGTAATCAGAGAGGCGAAAGACAAATCATGGACGGAATTTCTCGACTCTATTAACGAGAGCCAGACAATATACAGGGCAAAAGACGGCACAAGGGAATAGCCATCAAAATAAACGGTACAGTGACCAAGGATCCACAAGCCATCGCGGATGCCTTGGCAGAATATTTTCACGACATGTCTTCCTTAAACCGTTACCCATAATCCTTCCTAAAGAGACATCCCTCCCCCCAAATGGCTATTCATACATTCTTGATCCCACCTGATGATGAACAGAACTTCAACCTTTCATTCACTATGAGAGAATTGGAATACGCATTACAAAAGGCCAAAGGAAAATCGGTAGGTCCAGATGACATCGGATATCTGATGCTAACTTTTCCAAACCACAATCCATTTTGCAGCGGTCTTCTAGACGCGCTTTGTGATTTTCTAAACCACAAACCATTTTCCAGCGGTCTTCCAGACACGCTTTGTGATTTTCCAAACCACAAACCATTTTCCAGCGGTCTTCCAGACACGCTTTGTCATTTTCCAAACCACAATCCATTTTGCAGCGTTCTTCCAGAGGCGCTTTGTAGCAATACAAACCCGTTGCCTTGTGTTTTTGCCTTTCTCGTATACTAAGTATACGGTAAAGGCTATATGATCGCTCCAAAAACAAACTTTTTATAGAAGGCCCGGAGACCCATAGTGTTATATACCGATCGACTCAGCTCGACGGATTGAGGTGATGTCTGTGTGTATGTGTGTGTGTGTGTGTGTGTGTGTGTGTGTGTGTGTGTGTGTGTGTGTGTGTGTGTGTGTGTGTGTGTGTGTGTGTGTGTGTGTGTTTTTTTCTTCCTAAACAATGGAGGGGGAATCTGCTCAACAGACATCCTGGGTTGACCAGGAAGTGCTGGGTTAGGGGCCACCTCCAATGAGGGAGGCAGGGCTGCATCCCCGACCAGCTAAACCGTTTCCATTGCCGCCAAGCCCATCGTCCCTTCGGTACAACCAGAAAGTAATGCTTCAAAGGGGGGCCAGTGCATAACGCACCCTTGAGGTTAGCTGCGTGTCCTTGCAGCATCGAACATCGTGACTCGCTTTTTTAGAAGAACACCATGGTATCGTGCCAGCGCATTGCCGGCTTTCCAGGTGGCCTTACCACGCCCTATGTCCCTCTGCACGACTGGTATCAAGAATGATGATGCCGCGTGCACCCCAAATTGACCTTTCTGCCATAGGGCCTATTCGCCAGCACACAGAGGGACTTGCCGACGCGAGGCCTACGCCTGCCCCAGCCTTGACGAGGACCCCTTTCCGTCCTCGGGCTCGGAACCCGCCCGGTTGACCGACGCCGCGAAAGCGACGATACCATGTTGTTCTTCGCGCGGCCACTTGTTCGATAAAAGGATCGAGTTCGACCACAGAGCATGACCACCGGTATGACCCATGAAGCCGACTCCGATCCCTTGGACCACCTCTTATTTGCGCCTGAACTTGCCATCCTTGAGTCCACGCGCCACCTTCTGTGTAGCTCCGAGACGATTTGGGCGATAGCCGATAAAACGGCGTTCCAGCCAACTTCATCTTTACACATCCTCCGAACTAGGTTGTCCGGGGTAGTGTCCAGACCACATGTGGCAAGCATGTGGTCACGCATTGCGCGAAAACGTGAGCACACGAACAACACGTGTTCCGCCGTTTCCTCTAAACCTGCGCACACCAAACACTCGGGCGAGGCCGAGCAAGCCAGCTGCGTTACCTTCACTTTGATTTTGCAGCACGCTTAAACGCCGGGCACATCGAACCCCCCATGGGGTGCTTGCTGTTCACAGCTTTGCTGGAACAAATCAAACAATTGGGAGGGTTCGTGCAGCATTGTGCCTTATGTCCCTCCAATCCGCAGCGTCGGCAGAGATTGCTTCTGTCAGGGCCTTTGCAGTCCCATTGCTTGTGCCCCGGTTCCAGGCACTTGAAGCAAACTTCGGGTTGCTCGTATATGCGCACAGGGCATACCGACCATCCCACCTTGACGCTCCCTAACTTGACTACCTTGGGAGGCGTCCGCTGCAGATAGCCGAACCAATGCTACCTGCGTCCCTGCCGGACCTTTCCGTAGCCGAACGGCTGCGGTGGTCGTCTCCACTTCACACTGTCGCCGCAGCGCCGTGACGAGCTCTTCGACTTCAGTGATCTCGTCCAGGTCTTTAACCCTTAGATTCACCTCCGTCGTGAGTGCCCTCACCTTGACCGTCTCGCCTAGGACCTCCTCCGCCAACTTCTTGTAGGCGGCGCCCTTTTGCGAGACGCCCCGCTTCAGCTCGAGTATCATCTCGCCCATCCGGGTACGTCTTATTCGCCGTACGTCGGCGCCGAGTTCACCGAGCTTGACGTCACTCCTCATCGCCTTCAAAACATCCGAGTACTTAGCCTCGTCTGCTGTGATGACTAGGGCATCGCCCCTGGAGCGATTGGCGCCTACCCTAGACTTCTTGCTACCCTCATTCGCCTGGGCCTTCTTTTCGGCCCTTGACGTCTTCGGTTTCCTCTTGTTCTTGACCAGGGTCCAGGAGGCGTCACCCCCCTCTATTTCCCTGGTCTGGTGCGGCTGAGAACTTTCAGCCTGCCGTAACCCCTTATCACCGTCTTTCCTGAGTGGACGGACCTTTCCAGGTCCTTCCTCCCCCGGTTTTGGAGGTACCTGACCGGGGTTCAGCTTCCCAGCCCCACTACCCTTGTTCGGGGTAGTAACCCTCCGCGTTTTGGAGCGGCCCCCAGGGAGCTCATCCCCTGGAGACTGTCTCCCCCGTTTTTGTGTCTGCTCCGTTGGAGCAGTCACCCTCGACGTACCTGGTAAATACTTGAGCCTCAGTCTGTGTAGACTTTGGCACCACCGTCTTCGCTGGCACGCCTTCGGTCGATTCGACCTTGCCTGAGTCCGCGAATCCTTGGGCCTCAGTCTGGGTAGACCTCGACTCCACCGATTTCACGGGTTTACACTTGGCCGTCCCGACCGCCCTCTCCAGCTTGGCGTCCAGCATCGACTTTCGAAGTTTCTGCAAGCTCCTCTTGAGGTCCTTGCTGATATTATGCTTCGATGACGCAAAGTCGATGATGGCGTCCAGCTGTTCCGTCGCCACCTCGAAGGCCGAAAGCCCATCGCGTTTGCGGTTCATCGCCTCCACAAGCCATGGGCCGTCAATAACCCCTACCGGCGTTTTTCTAGCCGAGAGGAAGGTTGAGTGACCCACGCTGGCGCTGCGCACTGAGCTGCCGACTATTGCCTCTGGCCTCCTAGGCGGAGACCTGATCAACCCACCTCTTGCGAAGGGGTTGTCGCCTACACTACTACCACTAATTGAAGAATTGACTTGGTTTTCCATTTTGGTCCCACGAGTTGCTCGGGAAAAGAGGTCCACCACGCCAGAGCCCAGCATGACGCGGTAAGGGACAATTACTGTGGAGGGTGCCCAGGTACCCCACAGGCTCCGTTAAAGTCCTAGCTTATTATTTCACCCCCCTGGCCATGCATCCCCTCGGCACGGGTCGCTTGACGCCTTGGGATTAGGGGTTAGGGACGATGATCCCGGTCTAACTCGCAGTGGCCATGGGGAGGGGTCGTCAAGCCCTTGGACAAAGTCCCTGCTGCCCCTGCTGTGTGTGTGTGTGTGTGTGTGTGTGTGTGTGTGTGTGTGTGTGTGTGTGTGTGTGTGTATGTGTGTGTGTCTGTGCGCAACAACCCAAAAAAAAATGTCACTCATTTTGTAGGTACTTATCCTTAACCGATTTACTCGCAAAAAGTTGCATTCGACGCAGAATGATGTCCCATTGTTTCCTATTGAAAATCGGCCAGATCGGACTATGGGATAGGAAGTTAAGGCCAAAATACTTTTTGCCTTTCTCGTATACTAAGTATACGATAAAGGCTATATGATAGCTCCAAAAACAAACTTTTTATAGAAGGCCCGGAGACCCATAGTATTATATACCGATCGACTCAGCTCGACGAATTGAGGTGATGTCTGTGTGTGTGTGTGTGTGTGTGTGTTTTTTTTTTTTTTTTTTTACAAGGGTTAAAGGCCATCAAAAATCTGCGCGACAGACACCTTGAGCATCCACACTATGCTCGAAGGCGAACAGGGATGGGCTCCTCCCGACCTGCTAAAAATGTGCCTCCCGGATAAACCGGGTCCCTTATCCTCCTTGCCTCGATCCCCCCGGGACCACGGGATGCTGCGACTACTTCGGGGGGGCTGTGCTCATGCACTTCTTCTAAAATTCCGGCCCCTAGCTTAGGCTAGTTCGCCGACTGGCTTGCTGAGATCCACTGCTACGTTGTCTCGATCCCTCGGCGGTCGTACCGCAAACTTCCTCACTCAGATCCTCCTGACTTCCCCGGCGTCGAGGGTGGTCCACCAGTTCCGGTGAAGGAAACTTCCGCACTGATGGTGCCCGACTACAGGTGGCTATCGCAGGGGACGCTTTCGCGCATTGCGCCGTCTTCGTCTTCGGGTTGCAGAGGTGGTCCGACAGTTCCGGTGGTGGATGACGTCCGCACTGGCGGTGCCCTACATACCCGAAGCACTTCCTTCTTCTTTCTTCTTTCTTCAGCAGGTTGGCAATTCAAGTGCCGAGGTTGGTCCAACGATTCCGGTTGGCAGAAGACTTCCGGTTCGCTGGCGCCCCGACGACCCGAAACCAAACACTGCTCACTGTGCTGGATTTCGCTCCAAACCGACGCTTATTTGCTGGTCCCTTCTCCATTGACGCTGCAGCTCTGCCAGTATTTGCGTCACGACTCTGCTTACTGCATTCCACGTACCCTCATCGCGACACATTCGCTCTGCGATGTTGTCCGCCCGTAGGGCAGGCATTCCTCTACGTACTTCCGCAAACCTTGGGCAATCGAATACCACGTGTTCTGGAGTCTCCTCTATGTTGATACACGCCGGGCAGGATGGCGATGACGCATGGCCACACCGATGCAGATAGTGACGGAAACAGCCATGTCCGGAAAGGAACTGTGTGAGGTAAAAGTTCACCTCTCCATGCTCCCTATACACCCACGTCGACACATTGGGGATGAGCCGGTGGGTCCACCTTCCATTATCCGCATTGTCCCACTCCTGCTGCCACTTCACCATAGAGTCCAGTCTCACCGTCTTCCTCACATTTCTGGTATCTCTCCGTTGGTAACACTCGATATCCTCTGCTAGGGTTATGCAGATTGGAATCATCCCTGCGATAACGTAAACTGCCTCCGAGGAAATGGTTCGGTACGCACTCGCGACTCGAACGGCCATTAGGCGAAACACGCTGTTCAACTTTCTGCGGTTACGTTTCGTCTTGAGCGCAGCTCCCCAGGCTGGAGCTCCGTACCTCAGTATCGAGGATGCTACTGCTGCCAGAAGACGCCTACTGCTGCTTTTAGGACCACCCACGTTCGGCATGATCCTTGCAAATGCACTGACCATTTTAGATGCCTTTTCGCAGGAATAGTCTACATGGGTGTTGAAATTCAATCGGTCGTCGATCATCACTCCTAGATGCCTCAAAGCCCGCACGGACGGTATGTTGTGCCCTCCTATGGTAAGCTGGATCCGCTGGATCTCGCGGCAGTTGCTAACCAGCATCACTTCTGTTTTGTGGTGAGCAAGCTGCAGTTTGACTCCATTCATCCAGTTTTCAACTGCGTCGGTCGTCTCCGCCACCAGCATTTCTACCTCTTCCAGCGACTCTCCGGTTATCGTTAGAACGACATCATCCGCGAATCCGAAAATCTTCACGCCTTTGGGCAACTTCAGTTTTAGAACTCCGTTATACATAATGTTCCACAGCGTCGGGCCTAGAATGGAACCTTGCGGAACACCTGCGGTAACCCTAATCGACTTCTGCCCCGAATTCGTTTCGTAAACCAGGATCCGGTTCTGGAAGTAACTTTCAATGATTCTACACAAGTAGTCAGGAACCCGCATACCGTGCAGCGCTGCGGCGATAGCTGGCACTGTTAAAAGCGTTTTTGACGTCAATCGTTACTACAGCGCAGAATCGATTGCCGCGCCTCTTCTTCTTGGCCGCTTTCTCTGAAACTTCAATGACCGTCCTGATTGCGTCCACCGTCGACCTGCCTTTTCGGAATCCGAACTGCATTTCCGATAAGCCGGTCTCGCCTTCAGTGTACTGCGTCAGCCGATTAAGGATAATCCTTTCCAGAAGCTTCCCCAGTGTATCCAGCAGGCATATGGGCCTATACGATGCTGGATTCCCCGGCGGTTTCCCTGGTTTCGGCAGCAGCACTAGTTTCTGGATCTTCCACCTATCCGGAAAGTTACCATCTGCTAGGCATTTCTGCAGCACCATCCTAAACAAATCTGGAAACGCCAGTATCGCAGTTTTTAGAGCCACGTTTGGAATTCCATCCGGACCCGGAGCTTTCTTCATCTTCAGACCTTTCGCCACTGATGACAGCTCGTCGTTGGAGACTTGCATACCTGCAGTGGTTACTCCGTCTTCATCTACGTACGGTGTAGGTGGCCACATCGTAGAATCATGCTGCGGGAAGAGACCATCAACGATGATCTTCAGCTTGTCCGGACACATTTCCGCTGGCGTCGCTGGACCCCTGATCCTCGCTGTTACGACCCGATAAGCGTTGCCCCAAGGATCAGCGTCAGCTTCTCGGCACAACTCCTTGAAGCAGTTGGATTGGCTGACTTTAATCTCCCGTTTGAAGGCCGATCTAGCTTCACGGAAGATTATCTTACGCTCCTCTCTGACTGTTTCAGACCTTGCTCTCTGAAAGTGTCTTCTGGCTCTGAGACACGCAGCACGAAGGCTAGCAAGAGTATCGTTCCACCAGTAATTTAGCCGCCGGCTTTTCCTTGGCTCCAGTCTCCTTGGCATCGTCGCATCGCATGCCCTCGCAAGAGTTTCTGTCAGCTCGTCTGCATCGAGATTTGTAGCGCTGCTTTCCGCTCGGAGTGCTTCGATAAAAAGATCTTTGTCGAAGTCCTTCGCCTTCCATTTTCGCCCGCTATTCCTAATCTCTCGCCGTACCGTCGGCATTCGTGTTCCAACACAATACCGGATCGCCTGATGATCACTATGTGTATAGTCCTCACTAACTCTCCAGTTCATGTTCCTCACCAGCGACGGACTGCAGAACGTGACGTCGATGATGGACTCCCTGCCATCTCTGCGAAATGTACTAACGGTACCTTCGTTGCACAGCCTGACGTCCAGCTTTGCCAACGACTCCAGCAAACTGTAACCTCTGGGGTTAGTCAGCCTGCTTCCCCACTCCACTGCCCAAGCGTTGAAGTCGCCTCCTATGATTACCGGTTTTCGGCCGATCAGCTTCTCCGTGAGTGAGTTCAGCATCCGGTTATACTGCTCCAAAGTCCATCTTGGGGGTGCGTAGAGATCCCGTTGATTTTGGAGATAACGAAACCTTCGCTTGAGCTGTCTACCACTTCTTGAATAGGGAATTTGCCCATCACTTGGATAGCTGCAATCCCCGATGAATCCGCCACCCAGTTGCCGTTGTCAGGAGGGATCCGATACGGTTCAGCAATAATTGCCACGTCACACATTGCTTCTGTTGTCGACTGCCACAACAGTTGCTGTGCGGTGTCGCAATGATTGAGATTCAACTGGATGATCTCCATTAATCCCGGCCCGCCATCGCCTTCTTGTATGCAGGGGCATTGAAGCCACCCGTCATACGGTTGTTTCCGTCCTCCGGTTTGCAGAGCAGGCATCTTGGTTGCTTCGTGCAGTCCCCTAGCAACGTGTCCTTCTTCACCACATTTCCTACATAGACCGGATCTATCCGGGCCTTTGCAGTTTCTCGCCTGGTGGCCAAACGCCATGCATTTGAAGCATCGCTCCATCTGCTTGGTGACTCGTGAGGCGAATCTCAACGGGCACACCGACCATCCTACTTTTACCTTGCCCGCCTCCACCATTTGGTTGGCAGCCTCTGCTGGTAGTCGTATCGCTGCTACTTGAGTGCCACTGTACGCTCTCCCTCAGTCGAACCGTCATTTGCACTTCCCCCAGCTTCTGTATCATTGAGACCAGTGCATCCCTCAGTTCGTCTTCCGTCGTGATCTCGTCCAGGTCTCTGCACTCGACCACTGCTTCCTGCGTTAGAGCTCTTACGTTACCGTCACTGCCCAATGAATTGGCAATGAGCTCCCGGAAGGCCGAGAGCTCTTGATCGTGGGATCCTTCTACAGCTCGAACAGCAACTCCCCTTCTGGATACGCCTACTTCTCACCACTTTCTCACACAAACCTTTTAGCTCCGGGCCCACTCTCACTTTCTTCAGGCCCCCTGCGTACGACGTTTTATCGCTCGCTCCTACGATCAGGGCATCACCCTTAACTCTCTCCCGAGGAGAGCGACGTTTTTCTTGTTTCTTCTGTTCCTTCCTCTTTCCACATTCTCCTTCTGCTGCTTCCTCTTCTCCCGCTGGTTTTCCACGGTCTGCCACTCACCATCCTTGACACGTTCCTTCAGAACGCTGGCAAAGTCTTGCACGTTCCGTTGCTTTTTCGTGCCTTCCTGCTCTCCAGGCGAATCCCTTCCTCGTTTTTCCGTGCGAGTGGTTCGGGGACTTTTGGGTGCCTGCTGTGTCTCAACTGCTGTATGCTCCGCCGCATCTTTCAGCACCGTTTCAGCTGCTTCGGCTTTCTTTTTCAGCGCGATCTGTTCGTGTTCGGCTGCTTTTACGGCGGACTTAATGCTTGTCACTAGAAGCTTGATCTTCGTGTGAACATTGTGCTTGTCCTTCACGAAGTCATAAAGCTCGTTGACTCGCTTCCGCACCTCCATCAGGTTGGACCTCCCGAATTGTAGCTCCTCCTGAGTAGCACTACTTTCCGATTTTTGGGTGGACACCCTATTCCCGGATCCTAGCTCCTGTTGGCCTGCCTGGTACTCAGCAGTCTTGGCCGTACTACTGGTACTCGCTACTGCTGCCTGCGACATCACTGGAGATCGCTGCAGTTTCCCACTCTTTGCGAAAACATTCGCCCCGCCTGCTCCTTCGTTGTTAGTAGAATTTGTTTCCCTGTTAAAAGGGTCCCCCCTCCGGGCCGTTATCTCTACCTGTTGTAGATAGTCGCCTCTTATGATCCCATGGGTGCCTTTGTAAACAGTGAGGTCCATGCAAGGGTTGACTCCGGTGCCTTATAACACCGTGTTCAGAGCCGGATCGGTGTAAATCAGGAATGGTGCATCTGAACCTACTACCCACCGGTATAGGTGACAGGTTTTGAGCGTTACCGGAGGCCTGCCAGGTTGTTTATCGGGACGGAGGCAGACGAACCATTAGCCTGCTTGCCATTTCAAGAAGATGTCACTCTTTTTACTCAGGAAACAGAATAGCTCGACTGTCAGCCCATATACGCCTAGTCCTATCCATAAACCGAGAATCGTCCAATGTCGTTAGCCGTGACCAGTATACCATAATCAGGATCTTACTGGTATGAATCCTGATGTGCCGGTTGGCACTCCTCTTGGGCTTGTGTGCTTTGAGCGGCGCACGGTCGCTGTGATAGGGCCTGCTTGCAGACACATGCAGCTTTTTATAGAGGTTCAACAGAGCCCACTGTCAGACCCCACCACGTCCTAGACAGGCCCCCTAACTCGCAGTGGCCATGGGGAGGGGTCGTCAAGCCCTTGGACAAAGTCCCTGCTGCCCCTTGTGTGTGTGTGTGTGTGTGTGTGTGTGTGTGTGTGTGTGTGTGTGTGTGTGTGTGTGTGTTTTTTTTTTTTTTTTTTTTTTTTTTTTTTACAAGGGAGAATGCATTTACACACTAACCCAGTACACGTGCATTGTAGTTGCCAAACTACCACACGGAAGTGTACTGGAGTGTCGGACTCGACCATACCGGTAATACCGACTAAACTCCCTTGGGCTCCACCATCGTTTCCCCCAGGAACTACCTCGCAGTACTACTTCTGGGGGGACGGCAGTACTAAGCGTACTCACTCATTATCGCTCACACAGGCACTCGTCCCACGCGAGACTGACTTGGGTGCTCGCACCCCATTCACTCCATTTGAGTCTTACTTGGATGCTCTCCCGGACGCTCCGCTGCCATGCCTCGAGGTGTCAATAGCGGTAACTGCCTGGGCCTACAGATATTGCGCTACGACACTCTGCCTCAGCACGAGCAGATCAATCACACCACTGCCGAAGCAGACCATACGCTACCCTGCCGAAGCAGGGACATCCCCCATGCACCACATGTGCACAACTGTAGGTGTGTGGGTACAACCCACTGCTACCCTGCCGCCGAAGCAGCTTCTCCAAAGACCATTCGCTCCATGTGACCCTTTTTCGGGTGCTCACTTCTAACACTCCACTGCAATGCCTCGAGGTGTCGATGGGATACCTCGACTCCTGCCTCAGCATGTGCAGTCCATACTCAGACTTCTGCTGCGCTTTGAGGTGACAATAGCGGCGGAGACACGCTATGACACTCCTGCCTCAGCACAACCAGATCACTCACTCCCTGCCGAAGCAGCTCACGCACTACCCTACCGAAGTAGGGACACTCCACATGCCAGTTGGCACTCCCTCCCTGGGCTTGTGCTTTTGAAGCGGCACACAGTCGCTTTGATAGAGTCCGCTTACGGGCACTTGTGGTTTTTTGGGAGGGATTTTAGCAGAGCCCACTGCTAAATCCCACCACGCCCTAGGCAGTTCTCCCTGACTCGCAGACAGCTGGGGAGGGGTCGTCAAGCCCTTGGACATCATGCTGTTCCTGCTGTCCCTGCTGCCCCCTGTGTGTGTGTGTGTGTGTGTGTGTGTGTGTGTGTGTGTGTGTGTGTGTGTGTGTGTGTGTGTGTGTGTGTGTGTGTGTGTGTATGTGTGTGTGTCTGTGCGCACCCGCCCAAAAAAAATGTCACTCATTTTTCAGGCACTTATCCTTAACCGATTTACTCGCAATAAGTTGCATTCGACGCAGAATACTAGAATACTCTCCCACTGTTTCCTATTGAAAACTGGCCAGATCGGACTATGGGCTCAAGAGTAATGGCCAAAATACTATTTTTATAATGCACGTGAAAGGCTAGGTGGATTAATCAGGGTTTTTAATCATCAAATATTTTAACACATTAGCACATTAACAAATTGAATTAAACTCACCTTTTGAAATCAGCGTCAGGACAAAACCAACAGAACGTCCAACAAATAACCTGGCAGGATCGCCAAAATGTGTGGCCCCAAATGGCCGGAGCGAATCCAGCTCTCCGTGGGTGAGTGTGCACGCCACGGAGGTCTGACTAAAAGAGGCCGAGTCATGGCTTGCTGCGCACTGATCGACACGCTGATGGTGACTTACTCAAACCCCACACCATCCATAGTCAAGTGGCAATGTGTCAACTGCAGTCCATCCAGTGAATATTGAACTCTTTTCAATGGCACAATTAAGTCTGCGTTGTTTGAACCGATTAGTATGCAGGGGCGAGCGTTTCGAACCGCGTTCAGCTTATCCTCATCGAGCATTGGATATCGCTTCTTCACCTTCGCAACGTCGAATTTTACTATAGATAGATCGAAGATCTTTACAGTGTAGATGCAACTGACTTTAAACCACTTTGCTTGTTTCGACGGCCCAGAGATGTTCACTGTTGACTTTGGAAATCCATCCATGTACCTAATCCAATTCGTGTCGTAACATCTGCATCCATCATAGACAACGATGAACTTTCGTCTAACAGGGTAAACACTTCTTCGATGCCATTTGGAACACATACTTTGACTTTGGCAACACGACAGAACGTGGAACGCTGTAGACGGAAACGTAGACAGCAGACCCGCCTTTTTCAGGAGATCCCAACAAATCACCCACCATTTTTTTCTGAATCGTATATATCAATCGTATAATTCAATCAGATTCAAGTATAACACACGCCCAACAAAAGAACTATATTTTGTTTCTATTACAAAGTGGAATGAGTGATGCCTTATAACGGGTTCCACATAAGTAAAAACACTGCTGCCTAGAAGTGTGTAATAAACATTAACCTGCGAGGCGGTCGTCGGAACACTAATAAGAACTACCATTGCGAAGAATAAAATACGTTCTGTTGCGGTCAGAGACCTACAACACATTCACCCTAACAATCAGACAACAACACAAACAACAATCAAAACAACTCATTCCGAAATCTGCCTAATGTAATTTACAACCATGAACGGAT